>NW_010231733.1:0-13985 GCF_000690775.1 Eurypyga helias | reverse complement strand
GAGCTGCACCGCCTGCCCCGGCGGGTTTCATGCCCTGCAGCCTGGGGAACGGGTTTGGGTCCATCGGTCCCGGCCCGCACCAGGATGGGACCTGCTTTTCATCCCGGAGCAGGTCCGAAATAACCGGGAAGAGCCGGGAACGGAGAGATGTCATCCCTTCCGGAAAATCTCCATGGAAAAGGTCCACACAGCTCTCTGATCACGGACTGAGCTCGGTGCTGGTAGCTGTGGGTTTGGGATCCCTGAGCGCTGAGGATAAAGGCAGCACTGGTAATATTGTCCCTGCCGGGACAGCCTCAAGTCTTGTCCATAAAACACGCTCTGCCCTTCCCATGTCCCTGCAGTTCTCTGTGTAGCTGTGGGGTCGGAAGACCTACAGGCTCCTACAGCTTCATCCCACAGGTAAGCAGAGGGCATGGCCCTGCAGACCACAGGGCACTGTGGACCCTTCGGGACACCCCAGGATGGAGTGAGGTTTGGGGGACTGTGGAGATGTGACAGGGCCCTGCCCTGCTGTGACTGTCCTGATTTGTGTTTCCCCTGACTGGAAGATGGCAAGGGCTTGGTGATATTAGGCAAGTTCTGAACGATCAAATTCAGGACATGTGGACAAAGTATTTGGACTACTGTGCTGAGTTTGGATAAAGACAAATCTCTTAATTGTAGCTGGTATGGGGCCATGTTTTGAATTTGTCCTGGAAACAGTGTTGATAACAGAGGGATGTTTTTGTTACTGCTGACCAGTGCTTACACAGAGTCAAGGCCTTTTCTGCCTCTCACACCACCCCCCAGCGAGTGCGTTGAAGTTCACAAGAAGCTGGGAGGGGACACAGCCGGGACAGCTGACCCCAACTGACCAAAGGGATATTCCATACCATGTGATGTCATGCTCAGCATGTAAAGCTGGGGGAAGAAGAAGGAAAGGAGGATCCTCAGACTGATGGTGTTTGTCTTCTCAAGTAATAGATACATGTGATGGAGCCCTGCTTTCCTGGAGATGGCTGAACACCTGCCTGCCAGTGGGAAATGGTTAATAAATTCCTTGTTTTGCTTTGTTTGTGTCTGCAGCCTTTGCTTTACCTGCTAAACTGTCTTTAGCTCAACCCATGAGTTTTCTCACTTTTACTTTTCTGAATCTCTCCCCCAGCCAGCCGTAGGAGAGGAGCGGGTGAGTGACTGTGTGGTGCTCGGTTACCAGCTGGGGTTAAACCACGACAGCTACTCTTCTCCCTGTTGGCCTGCTTTTACCCACTGCCTCATGGGACCCTTAGACCTTTTACTTCCCTGTCCCTGCTTCCACCTTTTCTGGCTCTGCACATCACCCTACTGAGATGGGATGGCCAGGCAAGCTAGTGGTTTGGACACTCTGTGGCCAGCGTCCTTGTAGCTCCTTCTTGCGTGGCTGTTGGGGATGGACTTGGCAGATGAAGGATCAAAGCCTGATCTTGCTACAGGAGTCAATCAGTCTCGCTTGGTGTTTGGCCCTGTGATGTTCCTTGTGTGTTTTTCCTTCCCCAATTCTAGTGGCCCTATTCCAACTGGAAAGATGCCTCAGGGGACCCTAATTGGCTCAGCAGGGCCCTACAGCTACTCCAGCCCTCCCTTCCTGTCACATTTACCAGCCTTGTTTTGACAAGTCATCGCAAAACAGAGATACAGAAACAGCCTAGCACGGGTTTACCGAGGGGTCTGGCGTCCTCTTAAACAGGGTCCTGGCACTGGAGTCAGTGAGCGCCCACGGAGGCGTGTGTGTGTGTACTCCCTGTGCCTGCTCAGAGGCATGGGCCTGAGCCAGTTGGCTGACAGTGGGGTGGGAGGAACACCAGCGCCAAGCATTTGAGTGCTGCTATTGAAGTGATATTGTGTTAGTTGTGTTGAAACTCTCAACGTCCTTGTCTGCCAGCACATTCCCACCATCTTTCTGGTCCTTCATGGCACAAGCACTGATATTTAAAAAAAAAAAAAGGTCTCCTCACACTCCTGTTTTGGGGCTGAGCAGAGGCAGCCAGGGACAGATTTCTCCCTTGTGACAGGGATGAGGCAGTGGCACTGCCCTCCCGGCTTACTCCTTGCTTGCTGTGAAATCTGGGCTGCAGCATGCTGGTGCCTGGGGGACAAACACGTTTTCTCCTATGGGACCGGGGCTGCTAGGCTCCTTCTGGGGTGCAGCTGCAGACTTTCTGGGTGTAAGGGTGCAAGTTCAGTAGCGCATCCCTGCTGCAGGCACAGCGTCTGTGGGCTGTGAGGCAGAATCTTGCAGTGATGCTGTCCCAGTGGATGCATACTTTACAGAGAGTGTGTGCACACATGTGCCCACGTCCTTTATGGACTGAGTTTGTCAGCCAGGTAATTTAGGGCTAATCCTCAGCCCTAAAAGCTACCTCATATATGTAAAGTAGCAAAGAGAATTCCCCCATATGGTATAATTTTGTCTGAACAACAGTAGAGTATCACAATGGATGCCCCCAACAAGACAGTATTAATATTCTCCGATACACGCTGGCCTCTGCTGCAGACCCTGTGTACCTTGCAAAGCGCAGTGGGGCTCTCAGTGCACTTGACAGTCATTATGCCACATCCACATGCAGAGATAATCCCTCCTTAGTTGGGCATTTTTCTAATTTAGTAAGAAATCATTACAGCAAATGCTCAGAGTGTCATTTTCAAGGACTCTCAGTATTAATATTCTCCGATACACGCTGGCCTCTGCTGCAGACCCTGTGTACCTTGCAAAGCGCAGTGGGGCTCTCAGTGCACTTGACAGTCATTATGCCACATCCACATGCAGAGATAATCCCTCCTTAGTTGGGCATTTTTCTAATTTAGTAAGAAATCATTACAGCAAATGCTCAGAGTGTCATTTTCAAGGACTCTGGGGTTGGGCAACTTTTTTTTGAAGAGCGTGGGCACCTCTGCTAAAGCAAATGTCGTAACACGCCAATTTTCAACTTTTTCTCTCTAGCCATTTTGACGGCAGGTTTCTGAAAGTTACTTAAGCATTTTAGCATCTAAAATGCCCAGTCTTTCCTGATTGTGATGGGAACCACATCTGCAAATCCACAAAGAGAGTTTGAATGTTTTCCAGCATATACATTTTTGACCATATTTCTATCTAGAAGTTGAATTATTTCTTCCCTAGCAAGCAGTTCTTTGCATGCTGTTGAGGCTTTAAAGATTGTGTCCTAGAGCAACGGTGGTTATCCTGGTAGCAGAAGGAGGACAGAGGATGATGCTCGTGTTTGGGCCTCCCCTTTCCACCTGCTGGCAGTGCTGTGTGTGGGTCCCACACCCCATCCCATTGCATACGCAGACACTCTCCCTTCACCCATGCAGGCATAAAATGTGAATGTGAGAAATGCTGAGTATCTGCAAAAAAACCCCGAAGATTTGCAGTGAGGAAGAATTTCAGCACTAAATGCCCATGTCCTAACAGCTATTGTAATATTAATTTGCTTTTGGCTTTTATATTGATGTTATTTTGATTTTTATTCCTAAATTTCACTTTGTTGCACACAAAGGCTGCATCAAGTAGATTTATGGTTGAAAGCATGTATTGGTATTCTGTGTGTTGTTGCTCTTAACCGCAAAATTAATATTATTAACTCAGGGATTTCATAATTCAGTTTATCTACAGTTAACATATTTACACATTGAAAGCTCTGAGCTGGTTCCTGGATCTGGAATCATGTTTGGAGTAAACAAACCATGCCTGCTTTGAAACAGCATTCACCAGGTGTAGCTGCATGATTCTTTCACTCTTGTTTACTTGGAATCAATCTCACCTATGAAGTTACTGGGACAACAAGGCTTCATTTTTTATCCTTAACCTCCTGAGAGGTTATGAAATTTGATTCCGTAATGACAATATCATTTTGCCTGTGAATGTGATTACTTCAAAATATAGGTGGGTGTTAACTAAAGACCCTAAATAAAATGTTTTTGTATGATATACCTAATGATTTGAAGACAGTACATCAGCAATAGCTATCTCTCAATTACATTAATTTTGAAAATGTTTTTGCTGTGAACACAAAGTACTCATTTATCAGGATGTAATTATGCAAGATCAGGAGATCTCCTAGGATACTGACGCTGATGATGACAGCAAATGGCTGGGCCTGTTGCTTAATGTGGCTGTAGCTAGACAGGAATGACTGCCTGGTGCTGGACAGCTAACTACTCTGGAAGTACCCTATATACTCTATATACACCATATAAACTCTAGTATATATAAAAAACCAAACACATACAAAAAATAATCCTAAAGTAAGTAGTAGAAATTATAAACAGTAAAAAATTGTTCATTCTTAAGTTTTCTACATCCCCTTTCTCATTCTACTGCAACCTTCTCAAATTTCCCTTTTCCCTCTTTCTGTGAGGCTTGTTCCCAGGAAAGGACACATGAAAAAGAGTAGGTTTTCAGAATATATTTATTACCAGTCTATAAAGACCAAATTGGAAAAACACATCAAAAGCAACTCAGGATGGACCCAAAATGTACCTTGGAGAAAGCCACCCCTGTCAGATCTCTGTCTAGTCCCTTCCTCAGCCTCCGCTTTCCAATTATTAAAAGTATTAGCATCAGTCATGGACTATGATACATTATTTTAGGCACTTTGCAGTCAGATGGGTAGTAGCTCCCCTGATTAAACGTAGGTGTATACTAATATTTTTGATCTTGGGTGGGAGCATCTGGTCTAGGTTGACCTCCTGTTGTTGCTCCAGCAAGACCCAGATCTGCTGCAGGTAGGTCGTGTCTGCCAATCTGGTGAGGATGTCAGGTTCCCTAGCACAACTAAAATAGCACTAGGCACACATCCAGGCACATGAGATGGTTCTTGACAGGAGAAATTACACCTGAAACACGAGGAGAGTGGACTGATACAGCCTGATTGCTGGGGAGAATACATGGTAACAGTGACTGACTGTCCAAATACACCTGGATGGAGCTTGATTTGAAAAAGATTTAAATATCCTGTGTGGAGGACAAACTATCCCTACTTGACTGATCCTGGCCTGGGTAGGCTACAAAACTGTGCCATGTCTTGGATGACGTGATTTTTTTAAGAAACCCCTTTCCAGTCAATGCTCAGGCAAATAACAAATAATACCAGATGATCCATACAGACCTGCAAGACAACCAAATGGGTGTTTGGGTGGTTTGTAGTGCACAAGGCAGAGCAGAAGACTTCAGCTTAAGAGTTGAGAATTCTTAAGAATTAAGCTTAAGAATGAAGCTGAGAGCACAGTATGGTAAAACATATGTTTGTGTGTTGTTTGATTTTGGGTTTTTTTTAAAGTCATATTCATTTTGCACTTAGCATGATAGAAACCCAGAGGCAATCCACTGCAATCAGTAATTCTGGGGAGAAAACCTCTCCACAAGCCAAGTGGTGCAAAAGAGGTAGAGGGACCGAATTTGGCAGAGAGGCCACCTGAAGAGTGGCACAGATGCGTACCTGGGAGCCATCTCAGTCAGTCTGCCCTCTGACCTTTGCATGGGACAAACTTTCAGATCGGAGCTGTCTTTTCACTTGTGTCCACATCTTAATGCCTCTACAGGGGGAGAGGAAGAGTGTCCGAAGAGCTTCTCACCTGCAATGGTTGCTAATAGGAATGACAACTGGGATGATGAGGATGCAGAAGATGATGGGCACCTGCTGCTTTTCCTGATGTGGAAAAGGTGTCCCAGGCCAGTTCCAAAGTTGTTCTGGAGCAATGAACTGTCATTTCACTGACGTGGGTCAGCTCCGCTCCACGCTCACAAAAGCCTGTCTTGCTTGAAGGTGAGGACAAAGCACAGCATCTGATCATGTTGCTTCGCTACAGAGCAATATTCACCTTGGATTCTGTGCTGGTGCCCACAGGTATTCAACTCGTAGTGCTGGAAAAGCCACCAAGGCTCGTTGTGGATGTTATGTACGTAAGTGAGGAGTTGAGTTTTCAGTGAAGAGTGTAAACAGCCACGTAAATAACCACAGGTAGCATTTGGAGAGGGAAGGCATCTCACTAAACAATATCTCATCCTTGCTGTTTATCACTGATTTTTGTTTGTATAGTTTATCAGCTAAAATAATCATGTTATGAATTGGGCTTGGAACAACGGTATTTAAGTTGTGAGCCACATCCTTTTTTGTCTTTTAAAACTCTGTTAATAAACTCTCCTTTTGGTTATTTGTTTAGCTTATAACATGTTAGTGCTGCACAGCACACTGGCCTTGTTTGAATCTTATCTCTAGTTCTTCTATGGTTTGCAGGTTTCTCTGTTTGGATGGAAGGGAGACAAGGTAATAATCCCCCACCACCATCACCAAGAAGAAATGGATCAGTGTTTTGTCCACATCTACTTCAGAAGGATTTGCGCACATTATTATTTTAGGTGTTGATGCCAAAAATGCTCTGACCACTGCACTGAGCCCTGAGGCAGGAGATGCACTGAAAATCTGTTTCTGAGAGTCTCCTCACTACTTAAAGCTGAGAAAGAAGAATAACCCTACATCAGATATGACTATTTTATGGGAGATGTGACTTTGCAGCTCATGCTTGGCACAAATTGCTGCCTGCCTGCTTCATGTAGGCTGATCTGGAAGTCATGATAGAGCCTGGATGTAGCCATAGAAATGCCTCTTGTGTAAAGGCTGTCCTGCTGAGCAAGCTGTCCCCATCCAATGCGGGTTGTCTCTGGAGTCTACTCTTGTGGTCTTCGCTATGAGCAGTATATGGGATTACAGAACCATTTATTATAGCAGACACAGAAATTGTAACATGCCTTGTAAACTCTTTCTTCCAGAGAAAAACAACTTTGATCTCCAAGTTGACCAGAGTCTCAGAGATTCATAGAATCCATAAAAAATATTTATCCTCCACGATACCATGGCAAATCTGAATTTTCTTGAGTGTCCGAGCTGGGAGGACATCACACTGTGCTAGGATGTAGGTAAGTGAAAGTTGATGATGTGGGAAATTCCTGTCCTTAGTTCCTAGGGATCAAGATGCTCTCTTGAACATGAGCAGCCCCCAGCCTAGCTGTGTTATAAGCATGGAGGGAAGTCAAGGCAGACGGAGAGGGGCCACTGTCAAACCTGCTGGACCTTATACTTTGCACCTAGGTGCCTGTGGCTGCAGTGACATGCTCCTGATGGTGTCTGCGTCCTGTCTGGGTCCTACCCTGGTCCCATTGAGAGCTGATGTAATGTCTCCCAAACCAGATCCCATCTGCTCCCACACCCCCAAAAGCCTGCCTGTCTCCTGCACACCTGCTTAGCATCACCTCCAGGGCTTCCAGCTCCCTTTGCACTGACTGGTGACATCCCCAGCTTCCTGGCTGACTCCAGCTTCAGTTTTGTGTGTTCTTGGCCATTTTCTCCCATCATTCACAATTCTTTCTCCGGTTTCTGTCTTCTCCCTAGGCCCCATCCTTTCAGAGACCTTCTGGGGCTCTGTTTCACTCCCAGCCTGTCTGCACAACTGTTGAAGGCAACACTGAGGTTGCCAGCAGTGGTGAGTAAGCAAATCTTCATTCAGTGCAGGAGAAACATATGAATTTATACTGGTCAATACTCAGATGCATCACTCACTGCCACACTGGATTCCCTGTACAGAGCATCCCAGTACAGCTCACCATGAACCTTTTTGCTCCAACCCACCCACTCCTCCCCGCCAACACCACCTCCATCCCACACCCCCGTCCTGCCACTTCTGCAACACTGCCAGCTCACACAGCTGAGCCAAATCCTCATTCTGACTGTTCTCTCTTCTTCTACTAATCTATCTTTTCTCAATTCTCCATGTGTTTTTGTTTTTCCTTCCTGGATTTCAAACACCTGTTTGAAGCACATGCTTCAATAATCTGCCAGAATGAGCCCTAGATTTTCTTAGGTTGTTTTCCACCCTCTGTTTGATAACTAACCCCCTCCCCATTTCCCCAGAACTTACGGGGAACATATATCCAATTCTTAGGTTTAATTTTGCACACAGTTTAGGGTACACTTTATATGAAACTTGCTACCAAAAGTGAAGCTCTCTTCTCCTTTCTCTTCCTTTCTTTTTCTTTAGTTAAGCATACGTGTAAAGAAACCTTTCAATGGGTTTGCAGAGCCCGAATACAGTAGAGTGACACAAAGCATTCTGGATATTGCTATGCAAATGACATGCCAAGAATGTTTAGACTGTACCTTGAAGCAGTAAACAAGTTGATTGTCATGGTGTCATGGTAACTAGAGCTGGATCCGCTTCATACGAATGAGGTCTCAACCTTCGTTTTTATTTGGATTGCTAAAGCAACTCAGTGGTCCAAAGCTCATCACCCTGTCGGTGCCCTGGAGAGCCAGAGGTAGAAGAAATGGCCTCGTGCATCGGGACACCATTTAAAATGAAACAATGAGCTACTCTGACACACAACTTCGGGTCACTGGGGATATTCAAACGTACACAGATCTGAGATGGGAGGTGCTGTCAACACCACAGGGATTTGTCATATGCCCTGGGCAGCATTGCTCTCCCCCCAGTGTAGTTACAGTCTGCAGAGGTGATATTTGGGCATGATGAAGCTTGTGTTTTTAAACTACTGAACTGCTTCCATCTCACAAAATTGTGGAAGTGTGGAAGCAGGAGAAGGCAGCAGGGCTTTTCTGTGATCAGCATGTCTAGATGGGTCTGTAGGATCAAAACATGTGACTGTTGGTCAGCAGCTTCTATTCCCTACTTGATACATGATTTCTTGCCATGTAAAGCTGTGACCATGTCCCCCAGTTTTGACTCAGCCATCCTTTCCTGGGTAGCAGGGCAGCTCTCTAATGGCACCAGAGAATCACACAGTACAAAGTCATTTTCCTAACCTTGTAACCTCAGGGCTGAATTATTCTGGACTCTGATGAGCCACCTCATTTACCAATGTAAATGCACTCCTGGAAATTGCCTATCCAAGCTGAGCCACCACAGGCTTGACTCCAAACCTCATCTTCTCCCTCTGCAAACAGAAGATGCTTTCACAGATCAAACCAGCGGCATGGCAACATTGCCTTGCTTTACAAAATAAATTTACTAGTTTCCTAGATGTCCGTGGTAACATAAGCTGAAGACTTAAAAAGTCTCCTTACACCGAATGCTAAAAAGCCCCTTTTTTGTAGAGCCATGTGCCCAATGGTAGGTGGCAGCTGACCTCAGAGCATTCATTTGGTAGAGGAATTTGCCTATTTGTCACTGCAGATCTGGGCTTTCAGGGGGATCACAGAGCTGCTGAGCCAGCCTGGTACATATCACAGGGAGTGACCCAAGACTGAGCTTGCTGTCTCTCTCTGTTGGGTCTTCAGATTCACACTGTGTCCAAACAGCAGAAGCGCAACTATGTTGGATCCAGCTAAAGGTCCATCCTGCCTCCGACAGTGGTCAAATGCAGAAGTCTAGGGACAACTGCAGGAACTGGTCTGATATACATGATATTTTTTTTCCCAGCCTTCATTTGCAGCTTGGGTAACTCCTGAGGTTTTCTATGAAACTCCAATGAAAATGTCATCCATGACTGTGTTCTGTCTTCTGGAACCCTTTCAGCACCTTTCAGCACCCATAAACTTTCCAGTCTGTGTGGTTTCAACAGAAACTCACTTGGTCAATAAGAGGATGGGAATCCTCCCACCAGCTGTACTATGTCCCTTCTGGTCAGACTAGCACACAGTAGGACAAAATGACACAGTGTACAAAGGGAAACTAGACGTTTCTTGTGCTGGAGGGTTTCTTTTAACCCTTTGGCAACACTCTCTTATTATTCCTAGCAGATTCAGGTAGATGAGAGGCCAGCTAGTCTGGAAAATGCCACTGAGCAGCCCGTAAATTCATTACTTGTGTGCCCTTTAAATGTCCAGAGTCACACTCTGACACTCTGACCTTACCATGGCTTTGCAGATACTTCTTGCTGGGAGGGGTTGGTAAGGTCAGAAGCTCAAAGTCTAAATTCAGCTGGAGAGCATCAGTCTTGAACCACAATACAAAACTCTCAAAGGAAATAAAATGGCAAAGAACCAAGTCCAAAATAGCCAGCTAAAATATGAGAGTGTTTCCTTTACTGCTTGCTTGTCAAGGAGGTGTTCAGAAGCAGTGGGGATGGGTGGACATTCCCTTCTGAGTTGCTGAGCATGACCACAGCACTGCCCAGCAGAGCGCCCAGCAAAATCCACCAGCACAGGGGCCAGGCCTCACCCCTCTGGGAGGGAAGGGAATTGTTTAATCCATGTTGGAAGGTATTTAAAACAGACTCACTCAAAGCACAGGGTGTGAAAGGTGAACCCTTCACATGCCGAGAAGCGTGTGAGCTCCTCGGCAGGTGCACCAAACCTGTCACACATTGGCCAAGGCCTTGCCTGCTGTGTGCTGGGCTCTGCTTTATGCCTGTGTTGGATTGAGATGCTACATCCCACAGCCCCATCCCATCTCTTGTTACATGAGGTGACCTGCAATTATCTGTCTGAACCACTCAGGTGCAGCGCCCTAACTCACAGCGTCCGTAAGAGGATGGAAATCCTCCTACCAGCTGCAGGACCTGCTCTGATGAGGTACCACAGCTACTTGGCCAGATCCCCGGCTCAGAGTCAGAGGAGGGGAACAAAAACTGGATGGCAGGAGTTATGTCCTGCTTCAGGACATGTCTTGACCAGGCCAGCTGAATCAAGCTCTGAAAAACCATTGCAACAGAGACACTCTAGAAAGATCAGCTCCAGTGCATCCAGTCAGATGCACTTTCAGTACCAGGAAGGAGGCAGGGAAACCCCTGGGGATTCCCTGCTCGCTGAACTAACCCCTTTAGCTGGACAAACTGCATTTATGCAGCTGCATGTATGCAACTTGGTTAAAGAAAACAGAGGCAGTGAGCACTGAAGGGCAGCTGGGACAGGATGTGGAGGGGAAACATCTTCAGCTGCGACAAGTGAGGGGACCAATATCATAGCTGGTGTAAGCCTATTGAGCAGGGCAAAGCAGACCAGAAAGAGATCCAGAGGAAGAACCTCCAGACCTCTGAAATGAGCATGTCCAGCCAGGTCTTACCCTTCCTGCCTATCTCCAAGCTATGGGAATGAGCAAGTGACCAGGGAATTTTTCTTCCCTGTTGCTCTTTGGCCACTGTGGGGTCTCCTTGGAAGTAGCTCATGGGATGTATGAGCATCCTACAGAAACAAATCAAATCCCCAATCATCTAAACCTACTACTGAGGGCAATTTAAGTGTTGCTAGGGACCAGGTGCCTACATCTGATTAACTCGCTACAAAATATTTTCCCTGGCACCTTTGATCCTGCAGCCTAGCAAAGCTTTCTACAGTCTTCACAAGCTCAGACGGGAAAGTCCTTGTTCCTCTGCTCTTCCTGAAGCAGGATTTGGACACTGTTCTATCCAGAGTGTAGTGCTGGGTGGTTCCCAAATACAGTGGAATGACTGATGCTGCTTTCAGTAGAGCTGCGGTAGGCACCAGCGCCCAGATCAGCTGGAGACCAAGCTGAAAGGACGTATGTGCCCTCTGCTGAATGCTCCAGCATTCCAGACTTTAGCCAGCAGCTCTGTGTACACAATAGGATCACAAACGTGGAATTGAAGTCAGCAACTAATCCTAAAAAGTGCCTTTGGGTTGCTCATCCGTGATTTGAGCAAACTGAAAATCAAGGTGGTGTTTGTGTGCATATAATACTTCCAGGTGGAGATGTCACACTTCTTCACTCTTTTTGGCTTGAAGACCCCTTGGCCTGCTCCTTCTCTAAATCTGCAATCGGTACATCTGCAGGGAGGGAGAAGAATGGGACAGTCTCAGTGTTCAAACCGCCAGCTCTGAGCTCTGTTCACCCCGTTACGTTACAGCAACAGATCCCCTGAGGTTTGGGCATCAAGCAGTGAGCAGGTGATAGGGATACCTTTTCTGTCTAAGGACATGCCCCAAGGCATTTTCTTCAAGGAGAGGTACCTTTATTTCTTCATCCATATTAACTAGTCCAGAGTAACTCAGTATGGCTGCAAGCCTGCTCCAGCAGTGACTTCACGGACTTCTTTTTTGGCCAGGTTATCTCTGAGTGGTGCTGCATTGTCATTCCAGCCATAGGGTGTCCCATGGGTTGGTGTCAGCATCCAGCACCTTGTTTGGACACATGGCATGTATGTGTTATGGCTGAGCTCCCTCTGAAGGCTCTGGGAATCCCCCTTCTGCCTGGTCCAGGTGCATTTGTGGGGCCATGCGTCAGCCTGCAGGGACCACTTGCCACCTTCTAAGTCTGAGGGAGCTGCTGCAGGTGGCAGGTCTCCAGAGCTCACAGTGCAAGCTGGCCAGACCAGGCAGGTTGGATGCCTCCTTGACTTGCCCAAGGTGCTGGTCTCCTTTATCCCTGGTTGAATTTCAAGCAGTACTTCCATGCTCTTTCTCTGCCTGCTCCCAAGCCCTGGGAAGCTTCCAGTAATACACCACCAGCACCATGTCTGCCTCCACAGCTCTCTATTCCTGACTCATGTAACATGCTGGTCCTGGTGGCTGCATCCCTTTCCTACTGCTGTCTCATGGCTCTTTGCACCTTTCCTGTGCCAACTGCCTGGAGCCATCTCTGGGCTCTTCTACTCATTGCTCTCTGAGGGGAGGGAGGTCTGTCATGCCCTGCGTTTGTACAGCACCCAGCACAATAGGTGGTCCATGCTTTGTGCTCTCCTATATGCTTACAGAAACCCGCAGGTTCACATCAGCACGCAGAGCCCTTCCATGGCACATCACACATGCCACGGCTCGCTGGCTGGGCTCAGGGTGTTTCCTCGGGTCCCTTTGTTAAATAAACAACACCAGAGATTGCTGGTCCCTGCCTGGGTTATTGTATTCCTAACACAGGGCTTCTGCTTTGAGTAACACTATGGGCAAACTTAACAGTCATGTCTTTGTCCTCTAAAATGCACAAAGTGCCAAAAAATGGGGGGATGCTCAGTTGTGAGATGGAGCGAGTCCCAAGTGGGCTGCGATTTGGTCCCAAAAGTGGAACAGGATGTCGAAGGTCCTGATGAATTTGGCATTTGCAAAAGAAATAAAATCACTGATGCTTCTGGTAAGAAAAGAGAACAGAGGCAGGAGGCTCTCCACCAGGACAGCCCCGGGGGCAACAGGGCTATGGGGAAGACAGGATCTGGGGTGCCTGGGTCTTTCCTCAGCCCTGTCCTCCTTGGTTGCCTAAGCCAGGTTAAACTCCTTTTAGATACCAGTATTTAAGGTGAGTATCTGCTGTTAGGTGGCTAAATGTTGACTTGACGCTGGCAGGATACTAATAGGAGTGTTTATGATCATGAGGAGCATGAATAGCTGTGAAAATAATTGCTCAGGACCTGAACGTTATGATGACTGGTGGAGCAGAAAGATGAAGGCAGTGATGTAAATTGCCTCCTTCCACGCCAATCTCACCAGAAATACCGATATTAAAAATGATGACAGATGCATTCCCTCTCCCCAGAACCCAGGAGCTGAGCGCTGTCTTCGGGGCTTGACTGGAACTGAAAGTTGGAGCTGCCGCAATTTACACATCTAAAGAGAAGGTCCCCCCTGCCCGGCTCCTGTGACTGGAGCAGGGATCCCCGGCACCGGGCCCTTTGCCCCCGGGGGGCTGCACAAGGGGTTCCCCAAAGCTGTGCCAAGTGCTCCAGGACCGGGAACAGGCAGTCGCTGCCGGCTGACTCCGGCTGCTTTCTGTGGGGCAGCTCGCTGTGCCGTCGGGGCCAGGCTCTGCCCAAGGGAGGGGGAGCCGTCAGAAAATTGGGGAGGGGGGTGTTGAGATTGGGGAAGCGGGGGAAACGTGGTAGAGCTTGTGGTTTGGTTTTGAAGTTTTTTTTTTTTGTGTGTTGTTTGGGGTTTTTTTAGATGTGGATGTTTTGGGGGGAGGGCAGTGCCACCTCCGGGGTGGGCTCCGGCCGGGGAGATGCGCCCAGGGACACCCCCTGCGCGCAGCTCTCCGCCTTCCCCCTATCTCCCCCCCCCGGAAGGATA
>NW_010231732.1:0-263 GCF_000690775.1 Eurypyga helias | reverse complement strand
TCACACTTGCCAGGAGCCTCCTCCATAGGCTTACATTTCGTGTCTCCCTCCCAATCCATTTGTCAGTGCCACTCCCTCTAGCAAGTGACCTCAATTGCCTGGCTACTCTACCCTCTAATTCAATGCTACTGGCTCCATTATCCCAGCAGCAGAGCAGCCAGGGAATAACACGTTCACCCAGATGACGGCCAAAGTCTCTCCGGAAATCCCGGAGCTCCTTCATGGATAAGGATCGCATGGTTAAATCTGCATCACCACCCGCA
>NW_010231731.1:1658-2022 GCF_000690775.1 Eurypyga helias | reverse complement strand
CTGTCACCGGGGGACATGGGGACAAGCTCATGTCCCATCAGGGGGCTCAACAGCATCAGGGACCAGGACCCTGTCCCCAAATCATGGGGACAAACTAGTGTCCCCTCAGGGGGCTCAACAGCATCGGGGACCAGGACACTGTCCCCAAATCATGGGGACGAGTTGGTGACCCCTCAGGGGGCTCAACAGCATCGGGGACCGGGATACTGTCACCTGGGGACATGGGGACAAGCTCATGTCCCATCAGGGGGCTCAACAGCATCAGGGACCAGGACCCTGTCCCCAAATCATGGGGACGAGTTGGTGACCCCTCAGGGGGCTCAACAGCATCGGGGACCGGGATACTGTCCCCTGGGAGCACGGG
>NW_010231731.1:0-858 GCF_000690775.1 Eurypyga helias | reverse complement strand
AAAGATGCTGTCCCCGGGGGTGTGGGGACACGTTCATGTCCCCCAAATCATGGGGACAAACTGGTGTCCCCTCATGGGGCTCAACAGCATCGGGGACCAGGACACTGTCCCCAAATCATGGGGACGAGTTGGTGACCCCTCAGGGGGCTCAACAGCATCGGGGACCGGGATACTGTCACCTGGGGACATGGGGACAAGCTCATGTCCCATCAGGGGGCTCAACAGCATCAGGGACCAGGACCCTGTCCCCAAATCATGGGGACAAACTAGTGTCCCCTCAGGGGGCTCAACAGCATCGGGGACCAGGACACTGTCCCCAAGTCATGGGGACAAACTGGTGTCCCCTCACGGGGCTCAACAGCATCGAGGACCAGGACACTGTCCTCAAATCATGGGGACAAACTGGTGTCCCCTCAGGGGGCTCAACAGCATCGGGGACCAGGATGCCATCCCCCAGGGACACGGGGACAGGTGTGTGACCCCCAGGGTGTGGGGACAAGTTCGTGTCCCCTCGGGGTGCTGGACAGCACTGGGGACAAGGATGCTGTCCTCAGGGGTGTGGGGACACATTCGTGTCCCCCAGGGCATGGGGACGAGTTGGTGTCCCCTCACGGGGCTCAACAGCATCGGGGACCAGGCTGCCATCCCCCAGGGACACAGGGACAGGTCTGTGTCCCCTCAGGGTACAGGGACAACCTCGTGTCCCCAGGGAAATGGGGACGAATTGGTGTCCTCTCAGGGGCTCTCGAAAGTATCGGGGACCAGGATACTGTCACGTGGGGATGAGTTCGTGTCCCCAGGGACACGGGGATGAGTTTATGTCCCCTCAAGGGGGCTGAACAGCATCGGGGACCGGAA
>NW_010231730.1:360-826 GCF_000690775.1 Eurypyga helias | reverse complement strand
CGGCGGGCACGGAGCTGGGCACGGACCACCGCCACGGGGTCGTGGGACCCGGGAGACCCTCGGCCCTGGTAGCCAGAGCCCTTCCCGGGCAGGGCAACAGCCTGCAATTAAAAACCAGCACCGGGAGGGAAGAGGCTCCTCCGCAGCCTGCTCAGGGCTGGAGGCGTGTTTCAGACTCAAATAAGACGGATAACCAGAGGGGCTTAAAAAATGAGGTGACGTGGCCTCCCCAGAGGGTCTCTGTCCCTTGCGACGTGGCACGACAGCAGCCACCCCACCTCCTCCCTCCGTGGGCTTTTCTGCTCCAGCCTGGGGATAAATATTCACATCGAGATATTTCAATTTTTAATGATAGAGTCAGCCGAAACGGGGCCAGTCTTGCAGCCGGCGCTGCTCCGGCACAGAGAACGTGCCCCACCGGTACCGACCCACTCAGCTGACAGGAAAGCCGTTCCCGAAGCCAGGA
>NW_010231730.1:0-299 GCF_000690775.1 Eurypyga helias | reverse complement strand
GGCCAGAGCTTCCCCCTCCTTCCGCTGCGGCTTCAAGGCAGCCTGACCCAACAGCACCCGGCGCACACCAGCGGCAGGAAACCCGCTCCTGGAAGTTTTACGGAACCTTAATAGGAAAAGTCCTTCCCGAGGGGCTGGGATGCTGAGTGCCCTCTGCCAGGGATGTTTCCCACCGCCCCAGCACCCGCTTTGCCACGGTCCCACTGGAGCGGCACAGACACTCGTGGCACATGCCCAACCCCACCGCAGAGGAATGGGAACCAAACAAAACCATGAAATCCAAGAAGATCACCCCAAGC
>NW_010231729.1:337-1089 GCF_000690775.1 Eurypyga helias | reverse complement strand
GCAGCTCCTGGGGCCTCCCCTCCCGGCGCAGAAATGGCGCAACTATTATTAAACACCGGGCTGAAGGATGGAAACTTCGGGAGGAGGTGGGGGGGATGGATGGAGGAGTCTTATTTTAAAAAATAACAATAATAAAAAGAATCCCGTATAAATAGGAAACGAAAGCCAACATGTTCAAAACCTGTAATATACTCCTCGGAAGGTGCTTCCAGACAGGAATTTCCTGAAAATGAGGGTAATAGTTTTAATTATGGCTCCTAGACATTTTAAAGGAAGGCCCTCATAGCAAATTAAGGTTAGATTTGCAATCTGCAATCTCAGAACATCAAACCAAAACATCTCCACACAGAGGGAGAACGAAATTATGTTAATGGCAACTCATATATTAGTTTTATTTGCTTCCTGAAATATTCTACCGATATTAATGCAGTTTAGTCTCCGCTCCGGCTTTGTTTTGTTTTAAACTCAATTAAGACAATGTTTTCAGATGCATTTTCCCCCGTTGCAGATGGGTGTTTACTCTTGAAAGGTTTAAAGCAGGATCTCTGTAATCCGATTTGGTCACTCGCGGTTTAATTGCCAAGAAAAAAAAAAAATTTTAAAAGTAGCTTTTCGGGACAGCTGAGCTGTCCACCGTCGTTCCCGGTTTCTCCCGGGGTTCTCCCCTCCACGGCAGCGGGTTCAGCCCACTGTCCCGGGGGTCAGTGGGCTCGACCGGGGTGTGCACCCGCGGCCGAAACCGCGCGGGGAAG
>NW_010231729.1:0-254 GCF_000690775.1 Eurypyga helias | reverse complement strand
GATCGTTCATGGCCGGGATATTTCACTCCTAAACCTCTCTAGGAACGGCCGAGGGTCTATACGTGTGTGTACCTATATCGATATGGTGCAGAGGCTCCGAGGCGTGCAAAGACCAGGCTCCTTCGCCGTACGTGTCTACAGCGCTTATTGACCCCAGTGCAATCACTCCCCAGCCCTTGTCCTTCCCTCGGCGGCCCCTGCAAACCGCTGCTCCGCCCGCGGCCGCGGGAGATGCGCGGCCGGGAGGGGCTGGC
>NW_010231728.1:10075-11939 GCF_000690775.1 Eurypyga helias | reverse complement strand
TCGCTGTGCCAGGCTGGCCACCTCCGCCTCCTTCTGCTGCTCAGCAGGGCAGAGCCGGGGGTCAGATGCCAAGCCCCAAGTTTGGGAGACCAGGCTTCCACACGCACCCCACGCTTAAAGCTAAAGACCATGTCCAACCGCACCATCAGAAACACCCCGGAGTGGCAGCCAGCAGCGGTCAGCCCCCCCTCTGCATCGACAGCCCCCTCCCCACCACGAGTCCCAACCCATCCTGTCCCTCAGTTTTGCTTACTCCTGACCTTGCCACCTTCTCCCCATGGCCTGTTCCCCACACGGGTTCCCCACAGCCCCCACCATGGCATCCCCCCAGCCCCAGGGCACTGTGCCCCTGCCACGGCGGGGGCTCGGCAGGCAGCACCACTCCGTGAGGGCACAGACCTGTGGCTTCTTGCAGGTGAGACTGTGGGCAGAGGTGTGATGGAAAGCAAAGTGCCTTCAGTGAAAGTGAGGGTTTAATTAGCTAAAGCATGGGATGGGTATGGCTTGTGATAGCCGTTCTGGCAGCGGATAATGTTATTTAAATACATCAGGCACTTCCTAGAACTGCGCTAAAAGAAATTGGAATCAACTTGCCAGGTTTGTGCCTGATTGCCTCTGCTGTAATTGCAAAGATAATGGCTTTGCTCAGAGCTGCTCCCGAAACTGGATATGATGCAGCAAAACGGGATATTTCCCTCTTACCTCTAAGCTCTGCTGAAGTTTGCCCATCTCCCATCGGATGCTGGTGTTCTCCTGGGACACTTTTTCACGGAGGCTCTTCTCAAAGGCAGACTGTCCCAGGGCCTGGGCTAACTGCAGGTCAAACCTGGGGGGGACACGACACACGTTACCTCTCCCGAGCAGGTCTGTGACGGCAGCACGGCTGCCTCCTGGCCGAGGGAGCTGTGCCAAGGCAGGCAGGGAGACAGCCTCCGCTGTTCCCGGCACCGGGCTTTCCAAGTGCTTTTGAGAGGACAAAATAAAATATAAAAAAGCCAATTGTCTGCAAAGTGCTGCCATCACTCTGTGAATCCCTAATTACTCCGTACAAGTGCCAGCCGCGGGAAGCAGACGGTGCGGAGCAGCAGCGATGCCAAAGAGCAGAGGGCAAAAAACATCTGCAATCAGCTGCTACGGACCCAAAACACCCCCAAACGCACATGTGCGTGGGCAGCTTCGTCCCCAGGGCTGGCCGGGACTCTGCCGCACCGAGGGTCTGGGTTCAGCTCGGGAAGCCTTGCTGCTTCAGAGCAATAATCCTCGGAGCTTCTCAGCACCGTCGTATCTCTGGGCCAGAGCAAGCCCCAGCTCAGGGTCACCGTCTCCGAACTGGCCAGCAGCGAACACCCACAACAAAGTGTAAATTAAAAGAATTTATAAAGCAAGCAGTTGGTGACTTCCCGTGTTTTCTGTGCCTGCTTGGCCTTCGTGTCCTATTTTTGGGCAGAAAACCTATTTCCTTTGTGGGTACCAAACAGCAGCAGTAAAACACCGGGGGTCATTTCTTAGCTACAGCATTCCTCTCCACCACATCAGGTGCCTGGTTTGCCGGCAGCACTCCCAGTAAGGGCACACAAAAGCCAGGGACGTGCTAGCATAAGGGTGTCCCAGCACCCAGGGACATGGGAGCCAGGGTGCTCTCTCAGCCCCAGGCAGCCCTCCCCACCGTGCCAGTGAGCAGTGCACTGGGAGGGATTTCTACCATGGAAGTGTGCTACAGTCACACAGCGACGGGGTGTAAAAACCTCCCTGCTTGGCACAACCTCCAGCACATGGAAAGAGTCACTCTTTCAGCAACTCCTCACCCAAAACCACCTGAAGCATCCCCACCCCAGCCCTCCCAGGCGCTCCCACCAGCCTTACT
>NW_010231728.1:0-9966 GCF_000690775.1 Eurypyga helias | reverse complement strand
CTCAGACGCTGCCTGCGCCTCGCCGAGCTGCGGGCAGAGGTGGGGGTGAGACCCCACAGCACGTGCAACGCCGCTCCCCGCACCCCTGCCCCGGGATGGTTTACCCCGAGATCTTACGCCAAACGAGGACAAATGTCGGTGTCCTGAGCCTCCTGTGGGCCTGCAGCATCCCAGCCCTCCTGCTGAGTCAGCAAAGCTGCCCCAGGGGCGGATGCCTCATCCCGTTTCTCTGCATGAAGCAGTGCCTGGACCAAAGGACCTGGATTCCCCATGGATTTGCATCGTGTTTGGGGCAGAGACACACTCTTGAGCCAGCCAGAGAATGGAGTCATTAAGGACTGACTTTAAATAAGCAAAATCTTGCATTAATGAAGCCTGTAATTCCAAACTAACTATCTGGAAGAAAATAGGCTGTTTGCTTTACCCAGGGCTCCTAAGGCTGGGCTGCTTTTCCTATTATTTTTTAATGTACCATGAATAACATTCATTTCTTTATTTTATCCTTACGGGAAGCTATCTGGCTGCCAGGTACTGCTCAGGAAAGCACAGTGGCTTCTTCCCTCCTCCCGGCAAAGCTCAGGAACTGCCAGCTCTTTACATTAGCAGCTCTTTGTGTGACACACGGAGTGAGCACAACCCCATCCAGTATCCAAAAGCCAGATCAGAGCCCCTTCCACCACCCTGTACTCACGCTCACACTTAACCAAGGTTAAATTTTGTCATGTCCTGGTGCAAAAGTGACTTTTTAAGCTTGAAGGAAGTTTTGGGGTATTTATTCTCCAACCGGCCAAAACCAGCTGGTTTCCCCTGGTCAGTGAGAGCATCAGCAGATGCACTTCCAAGTCTCAGCCCTGCAAAACTTTGCCTGCCCTGGGGAGCAAGGAGAGGGCAACCGGCTGCAGCAGCAGCCCTGCTCCTCGGTGTAACTTTGGGGAGTCCCTGTCCCCTCCCATGCCCGGCAGCGCTTGCCTTTTGCTCAAGCCCCATCCTGGCACCCAGCTCAGACTCCAGCCGCTCCTCCAGCTGCGCCAGCCGCTTCCGCAGGAAGGTGATCTCCGTCTGCGCGCAGTCGAAGCGCACTTGCCATTCGTCCCCTGCAAACGGGGAGACAGGGAGGCACTGGGGGGGTGCTCAGGGCTGACAATCCAAGCGACCACGCCAGGGTCGGGTGGGTGAATGAGCAACGGCACCGTGGCTCCCGTATGGCGCAAACACCAGCACCGAGCTCATAGGGCACAGCCCTGCTCTGTGTACCCAGGGCTGCCCTGGCTCACACAGTGCATGTGCCCTGCCTTGGGCAAAGCACGCATGCTCGTCCCGTCCCATCCCATCCCATCCCAGTTGTGTCTTAGCAGCCTCTTCATCACTTCAAACACACTTGGAGCTACCGGCAGAGCAGGGCAGCGCCAGCAAGAGCCAGCAGTGCCTGTAGGCAGAATCCCTGCCTGCATCCTCAGCCCTGTGCAAGAGCCAGGGCCACAAGGAACCAAGCTGTTGCTGCCAGCTCCCACCAGGCGAGTATTGCACAATGACATGGTGCCAAAACCACACTGGGAAGGCCAGGGGCTAGGGGAACAGCACAGCTTGGAGGGGGCAAACCTATGCCCATCACAAAAGGCTTTGCTGCCCCATGGGGATGGCTACATTGGCCCCACAGGTCAGGCTGGATGCCCAGAGCTCACATCACCCCAAAGGGAGCCTCCTACCTCCTCCAGAGCCACTTATCTTCATCTCACGCAACAGAACCAGCTGCTGGGCCTCTTCCAGCTGCTTTTCCACTGACTCCAGCTTCTTCTGCACTTGGTCGTGTTTGCTCTGGGGAAACCCAGGGAAGGAAGGGAACAGATCTACCCAGTTCCAGGGCACTTGGGTCCAGCAAGGGTATGCCAAGAGCACAGCAACGCCATCGGCTCAGAGCTCTCCTACCTGCAGCTCCTGCAGCTCACGGGCACCCCGCAGCCTCTCTGCCCGCTCCCCGTCCAGGACCTGGCAGGCGACATCGCCCTTGTACCGCTCATCTGACAGCTCCGTTGTCAGGTCGATGATCTGAGGGTGCAACACGGAGTCAGGCTGGGCATCGCCAAGCACGCCAGCTCGGGGGGATGCTGGGCAGCCCAGATCGACCCGAGTGCCCTGACAGCTCTCATTTGGCAGCCGCCTATGCTCAGGGGACGTGGTAAGCACACACCGTGCTGAAAAGCGGCATTGCGAATGTCACCCCTTCTGCTGACCAGCGTCACCAGTGGGAACCCACGCTCCCATCAGCAGCGTCCAGCAAAGCCCAGGCGCTGCTGGAGCCCACAGCCGCCTGCGGCCCGGCAGCCGCCCGCACACCAGCACCTACCTGCAGCGCGCTGCCTGCAACGTGCTGCCTGCAGGGCTCATCAGATTTCCACACCGTTCTAGCTGATTAGTATTGTTGCATTTGAAACAACAAGCAGGTGAACGAAGGGAATTATTAAGCAGGAGAATTAATCCCATTTTCTGCAAAGCAGAAGTGAACACTATTCTTCCCGCTCAGCTGGTTGAGCGAGGGGCTGCCGAGGTGGCAGGGCAGCAGGAACACGCGGGCTTCCCATGCCGCTTCTCCTCCATCTGGCAGCACTGTGAGGCACTTCACATTTTGCAGATGCCCTACAAAAGCTCTTCAGGGGGTCCAACAAGTCTAACTCAGTAAGTGAACTCAATAGGTTCGGTTTCCCTAGGGAGTTGTCATTTTTCTAGGTCTATCCTAAGGCGTTATCCTCACATGGCAATTCCAGCCTCATGGCTGGGATTTCATTTTTGACAGGGAGCTTAAGCTAAATCATCTTTAGCCATTTCCCCTGGAGAAGGGGGTCCCCGGCCCTCAGGGCTGTTGGTACTGTTAACCAGCGTTACACCTAGACAGCAGCTTGGCTGCCCCTCATGAGGCATCCTGGCTGGAGGGGACACGAGGCTTATCCTCACATGGCAATTCCAGCCTCATGGCTGGGATTTCATTTTTGACAGGGAGCTTAAGCTAAATCATCTTTAGCCATTTCCCCTGGAGAAGGGGGTCCCCGGCCCTCAGGGCTGTTGGTACTGTTAACCAGCGTTACACCTAGACAGCAGCTTGGCTGCCCCTCATGAGGCATCCTGGCTGGAGGGGACACGAGGCTTCCCCTCGGGAACACTGAATGCCCCTTCCCAGGGCATCTGGGCTGCTCTCTGGGTGCAGACCCTGGGGGGACCCATTGCTCTGGTAGGCATCACCCTGCAGCGATGCTGTCCCTGATGCTGCAGTTGGACACTGCAACCCGCCTGGGTCCGGCACAGAACCACCTCTGCCCCTTGCCCATCCCTGGGCTGATCCCCTTCTGCTGTAATCAGTGGTCATATTTACCCCAGTACAGCTTAATTTCCACCTCAACCAAGCGGGGCTGTGGCAGGGGCTGTTTTGGGGCTCTACCTTGCTTTCCAGCTTCTCTGCAGTCTGCCTGAGCTCGCTGCATGCCTGCTCGGATTTTTCCAGCTTCCTTCTCAGCACCGCCAGTTCCTCCTAGGAAAGATTGCAAAAAAACCCAAAAAACCTACACATGGAGAGCTCCAGCATCCTCAGTTTATTTATGAATATCTCATTTTCTGTTAAAAATAAGTGGAAGAGACATAGCTGCCTTATTAATAAAATTTACCAGGCAACTCTGAAGGCTGCTGACTGCAAATTGCCGGGACTACAGCTCCTGACATGAATTTCATCGGAGGGAATGTCAGCTTTGGTGTACGTACAGAGCACATTTTATGAGGATGAAGCAAACCTCAAAAGCCTGGGATGGACAGCCAAACACCGGAATTTTGCTCATGGAGCATTCCTGGGGCCCTGGCAGGCTATCACAGAGGCACATTGTTTTCTGTGATTCTTTTTCAGGCAGCCTGACTGTAACGGCAGCGAGAGCTGCTCATTGCAGCCTTGTCCTGCTTTGATGTCCAACCCTGAGCAGAAGCAGAACGTGCAGAATTGTGATAAAACCAGAGGTTAACGGGTGATGAGGCCTGATGGATCCCAGGCGGGTTCGGAGAGAGAAACAGAGGCTTGGGCAGCTTTTATTCTGTCTGAACCAGCCTGAAAACATCTTGTTAAAGCCTCACTAAGGCAAGAGGAGGAGCAGGATGCCAGGGAAGACGGACTAAGAATTTAGCGCAGGTCTCAGACAGTGCAGAGGGACAAAAGGTGCTTTTCCCGGGTCAGGAAGCGCCCATTAACATCTCCCCTCACCAGTGACGGCGCAGGGGGAAGCCAGCACAGCTCTGGTGACAGCACAGAGCAGAGTCCCCTACGCTGAGGATTAATTTGGCTACCCACAACCTGATGTGGGGCACCCATCTCCAAGGGGCTAAGTGCAGTGGACCCAGCCCCAGGGAGCTCAGAGAGGGCAGCAGGGTAGCTGTGGCCCTGGGATGTGGCTTGAGCTGTGGGGACACAGTGCATTTGCAACTGTCCCTCTATGGAAAGAGAGTTATCACTCCCTCCACAGCTCTGCATAACACCTTATTCAGAGAAAAAAAATGCAGTGCTAAGAACAGATGACTTTGGGGTGGTCAGAAAAACATCTCTGCCCTGGCAGAAGTGACTTCCAGTTTGCTCTGACCTACCAGGCAGAGCTCCTAAAGCATCCCATCACATGCCACCCCACCCCACCCCATCACTTGGTACATACTTCTTTTGCCCGGAGCTGCTCCTCCGCGAGGTTAACGCTGAGCAAGGGCCGCACGCGGCTCAGCAGCTGCCACCAGGACCAGTGCCGGATGGCCTGGAAGACCACCAGGTTCTTCTGGATGCAGCGGACAGCGAGGCGCTGGATCTGCCGGGAGAAAGGACAGCAGTCCCCCTTGCCCAGCCACAGCTGAGCCCACTGGGTAGGACCAGGCTGGGCACTGAGCTGGAGAGGGATGAGGTGGTGGAGGAGCTCTGCACCGTAGGGGATGGCAGCGGATGCTGACGGTGAGGGTAGGGCAGAGCAGTACCCTTCAAAGGAGCAGTCTGCTTGCTCAAAGAGCTGTGATTTGGAGGCTCTGGGACTTATCACAGCAGCCAGAGCCCACGCTTTGGTGGGCACAGGGTATCCACGGCATAGATACCTTCAACCTCTTGAACTTCTGGCGGCTGAGGAAGCCCTTGCAAGCGGCCTGGAGCAGGATCATCTTCTGGGCTATCAGCTTATCACGTTGCTTCTCCAGTCTGGAGATGACCCCCGGCTTCAGAAAAACCTGACAGCAAGCAACGGAGGTCAGGCACCCACAGGATGGGTGTGAAACATGCTCACGGCCAGTGGGATGTATTTCTGGCTAAGCCCTGGCAGCACCCCCCTCCCCGAGGCCTGCGGGAGATTAAACATCCTTGGACTGGCCAGGATCAGCAAGGGTGACCACTACACCAGTCCAAAACTGGCTGGGGGGCTCCAGCCCTACCAGGCCAAACCCACAACACCACTGGCTGCCCCATGTCATGGGAGCACCCAAGGCAGCCGTGGCACCAACCTCCCTGGGGACACTCACGGCAGGGCAAGAGGTGGTGTCCCAGATCCATCGCCATCCCGAAGCCCGGGGGACAGCGTATGCAGAGATACACATGGATAACAGCAAAGATGCCAGTTTACAGTATCAAAAACCAGAATTAACCACACCATTTTCTTTAACTGAACTTGTCAGAAACACGTCCCAGATTAGACAGATTTGCTGATGCCATCGAATTTAGCCTGGTATCGATCTTCCAGAGTGTAAAACATCTCTCGGTCATTGCCTGGCAAAGCTCTCGGGATATGGGACCAACCGTTCCCAAATATTATGTGCCATTTGCATAATACAGCTTCAATAAAAACTGAATTACACTTGTGAAGCCGGTGGCATACTTAAAGGACTGCGTTTTAAAGATGCCAAATTGAATCGAAAGAACAATTCCAAGGAAACTCACTTTCTTGAGATAACGCTATGATTGCTCCACCACCTATTTGATTGTCTCATTAATGTCTGTATTAACTTCACAAGCCAGCGAGTTTTAGAAGCGAGTACAAAATCAATGCTCAAAGCGATGGCAAAACTAACTCCTCTGTAACAAGATGTGACTGGAGCTGCTATCGCGCTATTGATTAAGTACAAGGGTTTCGGAGAAGGGATAATTGCAAACGGCACTGCGCGGGATAAAAGAAAGTTATTTTGCTCCGCAGAACCGTTTCATGAATTCTTTCTTTATAGACTCCGAGAGCTGAAGGCAGGCACGCATGCAAAATTAATTTTTCTTTGAGATTATCGCATTTAAGTTCAAATGTCGTTGCTGCGACAACTCTTGCACCTGCAGCTGCCTGGCTCAGCAGAGCGTTAACCCCAGCCCCCCAAAGCCATGAGCTGCCCCAGCCCCATTTACCCCCATGAGACATCAAAGGTAATTGGGAACTTCAGTGCAAGGAGGAGCAGGATTTTGATAATTAGATACGCAATTTGCCCAGGGTAATGCTTTCAAACGTGAATTAGGAGCCTTCCGCTTGGATTTTTGGCGAGGCTGGTTTCCCAGCCCACCTGGGTGCTGCGGGGAGCAGGGGAGAGGAGGCTTTCTCTCCGGTCTGGGCAGCTTTGGGCAGCTGGCAGTGGCCAACGTGGGGCTGGCTGTGCCCATACACACCAAGAGCAACGGGGAAGCGGAGACAGGAGCCATCATACCTGGCTGCGTCCTATGGCAATGCTCTTCTTCTCCAGATCCAGCACCTGAAAGAGCTCTTCTATAGCCTGTGGAGAAGCAGCACATCATGAAGTCACCCAGAAACCATTTACAACCTGATAAGAGCTTGCTGAAACGGGGTGCAGAGACCCCTGGTCCCGATGGGCACCCAGTAAGGGTGCCTCCAGCTCTGCTCTCCCTTCCTCCTGCCCACGCAGATGCACAGCCCGAGTGCAGCCCCCGAAACAGCTGCCCCAGACCCAAGTCCTGGTGTGAGAAGGGCTTTTTGCCCCTGAGGTTTTCACAGGATGAAAAGCAGAGTTCTGCAGCTGCATGCAAGGTTTTCCCCCTTCTGCTGGGTCTGGAAGGACAGGCAGCCATGGGAGGAGGCTGCTTGGAAAGGCGAGAGCCCATCCCAACCCCATCCAGCCGGGGTCCAACCGTGTTTTCCTCCTGCCCAGCTTGCCAACGGCTCAGCCCATGGAGCCAAAAGCTGTGGGGAAAGTGCCGAAATCCCCTCCAACCTCGCCAGCGCAGGGCCGAACCCCCGTGGGGTGGCAAGCAGACTAGTCTTGAGCCATAGGAGAACCTGAACTCAATCACCCTGAGCTTTGGACTGTTGTGTAACAGCCAGCAACACCATATATTTCTCCAGGACAGTGAACACTGCCTGGATGAATGGATGATTTGAACACCCCAGAGCTGCAGCAACTGCAACAAAAAATCCTCCCCTAATGCTTCACTCCATACAACATCCTCCGGCCACCTCGCATGTCTCTCCCACGGAGAGAAAAGCCACATGAGAAACATCTTGGCACAGCTCTGGGAGCACCGTTCTGGAGCAAAGCTGCACCCTTAGCCCTTGTGCATGCACCGGGGTGAGGTAGGGATGGAGAATGTGAGTGCATGGGGGACAGACCACCGTGGTGCACAGAACTGTGGGCTGGAGGCGAGGAAGCGCCGGCATCGTGTCCGTGCCCAGCTCCTGCAGGACTTAGGTGCAGGGCTGCAGGGGATCATCCCATCCCGTCCCATCCCACCTGCAAAAGCACTGGCTCAGCTACTGCTGCACCACCACCCTCGCTACAGACAAGCATCCCTCGTGCTCCAGCAGCCGCGTTAGCGCAGCTTACCGGGAAGCATTCTCCAGCTCACAAACCCGCGTGGCAACAAGCTCCGGGGAGGATGGGATTTTTCAAATCCCCTGCTTACACGCTGCTGACGAGGCACCCTCTGCCTCCTTACAGCATTTAATAACAATATTGACCTTTTCTGACTGTCAAACTTGTCTTGTGAAATCCCGAGGTCTTAACCGAATTTGCACACACTGGCTGGCAGTTTGCACAACAGAGCACGTGCCCATGTTTAATTCATCTCCTCCCGGCTCTTCCCGGCTCCCAGTGCTTCTCGGCTGCTCACAGCCTGTGCCATGGGCACGGGCAGTTCTCCCTGCTTTGTTTCCTACAAACTTACAATCAAACAAATAAAACTGGCAAACTCCTGCCTTCATTCCTGAGCTCCTTTGAGTCGGGCTTCACGGGACGAGGTGAGGAGCCACCCTGGGCTGCTGCCTTACAGGTGTCTGCAGGCAGGGGATACCCGGTATCTGGGAAACCTCCACGTGCTCCCTGCTCTGTTGGGTCCCTGGGAATGCTGCCTGGCTCATTCTCAGACAGCTGGTGTTTGGGGGAGCTGAGGGAAGGATGGGGTGCTGCCACGCCAGAGCAACGCATGGATCCTGCCCTCCATTCACAGCTCCAATCGCACTGTTTATGCCCTGCCCTGCAAAATGAGACCCACAGGCACGCAGCTGGAGCGCCAGAGGATGGAGTAAGCAGGACTTTCAAAGCTGTTTCCTCTTGAGCATTAAAAAGTAGCAATAACAGCCTTCATTTCCAGGCTGATTTCTCCAAGTCCTCTCCACGGTGCAATAACGCTGGCAAGCGCAGCCCACGCCAGGCATGTTTACTGCCTTTGCTAAAACAGTCCTCAGGGGGAGAAACTCTGGGACGAAGAGCCAAGCTTGGCTGCTCTGCCAGGCACGGCCACGTCAGCTGCTGGAGGACCCACGTCCCTCCGTGCTCCGGCACGCGTGGGAAAGGTGAGGAGGAGCAGGATGCAAAGCCACCCCTTGCAACTCAGCGCTGCACGAGGCTGCACCCACGCAGGATGCGGCCCCATGGCCAGATCACTCCTGGTCGTTGCCAGGGAGCTGTGACTGCCCAGGCGCACCGGCTGATCCCGCAGACTCCCAATCCCAGTCGCTGTTTCTTGGTGTGCTGCCCTGAGCCTTGCTGACTGTGGTTTTTCCCCTTCATCCCTAGTTCCTGAGGACAGGAGCTTTGCTTTCTTCATTTAAGAAACCCCCAGACCTGCACTGACAGCCCTGCTACCAAAGCTCCTCAACATCCGTCCAGATGTGCGCTCACACCCGTGGCGGATCCTGCAGCGACTCGGCGAAGGAGCATCACCCACGGCTGTCAGGAGACGCCGGAGCTCAGCAGCCCGCAGACCTGCAAGTACTGACCCTACGGCAATCAAAGGAATATTACCAGCAAAACCGAATGCCGGAGTGAGGCAGGGACTGGGAAGCAGCTCCTGTCCCAGGGCAGGGAGACTCCTGTTTGGAGAGAGGACAGCCTGTCTCACGCAGGGTACAGACAATGCCCAGCGCAGGAGCTGCCTGCAGGAGCTCCAGGAATTGTTCCTCACTGCCAAGAAAGCCCTGGTCACTGTGGGAAGGGCTGGAAGAGCTCCAGCACCGGCACAGCCCCATGTGGGGCTCTCAGCCCGCGCTCCCCTGGCCAGTCCAGGACACACCTTGCTCTCATCCGGCACCTCGTAGGCAGAGGTGTACTTCTTCATGACGTCCGGAGCCAGGACCTGGAAGCGTCGTCGGAATTGGGTCAGGAGCAGGCGATCCGCATACCCTGGGGGCAGACAGACATGGCTGGGGGCTGTGCCAACCCATGGGTACATGGCTGGCACCAAAACGCTGGGGAGGGAACAGGGGCTGGGGGCTGCTGCAAAGGGTGGTATGTCCCGCACACAGCAAAAGGTGCTGGGGGTAGTGGGGACTGGAGGAGGGGGCTGCCCTGAACAGAGAGAAACCCCTGCAGCAAGGGCAGGGCAGAGGGAGTGGAGAAGCAGCAGAGATGTGCCAGATGCCACCCCACTGCTTCATGTTCACGCTTCAGAGTTTCCCCTGGGCCTCCTCCATGGATTCCTCTCCCCCTGGCATGGATGTGACCGTGGTCGGTGAGGGTACAGTATGGATGCTCCAAGGGGAGCATGGG
>NW_010231727.1:0-250 GCF_000690775.1 Eurypyga helias | reverse complement strand
TGATGATCTGCGCGCTGAGAAGTTCTGAAGCCGTGACTTGTTGTCTGAGCCCTTGGAACCAGATGTCACTTCTGCCCTCCTCTTTCTCTCTGATTATTTTCAGGATCGTGTCAATGAGCCCTCCGAGAATGTGATTTGATTTCTCTTTGTATTTCTTCACCAGTTCTTTCCTTTTCTCCTCCGTGATGTACTCGGAAAAGAGAAGTTCCCACAGCGACAATTCGCAGCCTTTCCATTTCCCCGCCGGCAC
>NW_010231726.1:26464-33094 GCF_000690775.1 Eurypyga helias | reverse complement strand
AGCCTTGCTGAGAAACCATGCGCCTTAATGCTGCTCCCATATCCATGCACATAAGCGGTAAGCTTGTGCTGTGTGGACAGATCTCCAGACCAGAAACAGACTCACAGATGATTTCCCTTGTTGATGCTGAGACAGAGATGAAGAGACACTTTGGGAATTCATAAAAGGCTAGCAGCTAATTATGATATTCCATAGCTCTGGGAGTTAGAGATGTGTTGCTTTGGGAAAGGAGGGCAAAGGTATTTGGAGCTTTGTTAGCACAATTTGTAACCATGTTAAAAATGAACCCCAAAAGACTGCCTCAAATAATGCTTCACACTCTTCAGAATCCCTCCCAGGCTGGTGAGGAGGGGGAGCCTTCCCTTCAGTTTGCTTTTCTTTCTTTCCACTCATTCTCCATTATCTGTGCTATGTTAAATGGTGTTACTTCACACAGCTCTCTGCTTTTAGTGGGTTGGGGTGGTACAGGAGAGCAGTCAGAATGGTAACACTGGTTTCGGAGCAATATGCTGCCCTACAAAGTCTGTAGGATTAAATGCATCATTACTGTAAATACATTAGTATACCAGCATTTTGGTTGGGGACCAGACAATTTCAGGACTGTAAATACAGGATGAGTTCAGATAAAATCTTCAGAATTACTCAGTGGTCTGAGTGACTTCAGTTTCTATGAAAAAAGAATTTTGGGTCTAAAAACTGTCCATGTGCCAAACCAAAAAGCTATTACATGTGCATTGCTATCAGGTATATTGTTTATTCTCTTTATTTAGATTTAATATCAAGGGGCAAGAGTGTTATATTTGTAATGATGAGTTTGTCAAAAATGCATTTAGTCATGTGTTTAATAACTCTGAAGCCATGGCTATTAAAAATTATATTTTCTTGCTTGTCAAAGAAGACACAGCAAAAATTTTTAGTACTTTAATCTTATTTTGGCATGTTTCTTAACAACTTTTTTTTTCCTTATGAATTTAACAATATTATTTTTATTTCAGACTAAAAGATTCCAATTTAATGATTGAAGATCAATCCTATAAAATGAGTCCCAAAGCAAAGAGAGCAAAACAGAATTTGGTATCTGAGGACAAAGAGAATGAAGCCATAGACTACTCAGTGCCCATATTCACAGGACGGTATGTTCATTTTGCTTTTGTTTGGTATCTTATTTCTGACATTTTATTAACAAATTAAAAAATAACAAATCCATTAATCTTATTTTTTACACTTGTGGATCTCAAGGTGATTTTTTGCATTTTACATGAGTGATAAAAAGACAAAGATAAGTCAACTGACTGGCAGAAAATCAGACGCTGAGCATCCACAGCCAGGACAAATGAACCTAAGTGTCTGGACTTTGTTTTGAACACGTAGCCAGGTTGACTTTCTATGAAATTTAGATATAATTATCACCCTGCTTACTGGGAACCAGGCAAGCATGTTGTCCACATTATTTACCTTATTCTTTTGGTTTGAAGACTTGTTCTGTAATTCAATGGCTCTTACAAGCATCCAACACAGAAACAATGAAATGTCATGCTAGTGTTTTGTCATGGCACAGGGAAAACCTGGAATGATACCAAATACTTTCTCAAATCATCATAATGATTCATACCGTTCTCACGTGATAGTGGTATTTATTGCATGGTGTCTACTGATGTAATGCATCTTACTGCAGCAGTGTCCTCAGTAAAGCTGAATGTGAACTTTATGTGGAAGCCAGAACCAACATAAGCAAGGAGGCTCTCCTGCCTTTTTTGCGTATGGCATAATGATTTTATTAGGAGTCTCCAGCAATTTGAGCACAGTCACTTGTTCAGACTAATAAATACCAGGGGGTGCCATGGAAAACTGGTTCCTGATTGGAGGCCAAGAGAAAAATTTCTTGCCCACCTGTGGTTGAACAGAAACCTTCCTTCAAACTGTCTTTCTCCTGAAGCAAAGCATTTTTCCTGGGACACCTCCAAGGTGTTTTTGAGAGCCAGTGCTCTTCTGCATACTGCTTAATCAACACCCAATGTCACTTCTGCTTTTTGTCCAAACTTGTGCTTTCCTGTGAAACGGAGTTCCATCTTATCAGTGGGAGATGTTATTGCTTTGGCCTTTTGAGTGTTTGTGAAGCTTTTGTGCTGACACCAGCAGTTTTTGGTTTTATTAATTCCTTCCCAGTATCCTACAGTAATTTTTTTTTTATCACTCCTTCTGCATTTCTGTGTCAGATTCATCGCTTTTTGATCCAACGAACATTCAGAAGCACACACGGTTGCATTTTAAAATAATTTCTTCAGAGTTTCAGCTATATCTTCTGTGACAGAAATACATAAATATGCCTCACACAAATCTTGTGGTGACATATTTTCAAGGCTTTTCAGTATCTTTGCACTTCATCCAGTGTTTCTGCTTATGTGGCAGTAGATTTGCAGTTCACCATCATCTGTCTCCCATGCCCTTAAACACAAATATCCTCCCATTTTTATTGTGTCTAGAGTCTACAAAAGTAAAATTTACAGCATTGGTCAGTAACTGAAAATGTGACTGGTGGCTAGTACTCCTGGATGATGATCTTAGCTTCGTTACAGGCCCTTGTGATATTAACACATCATGTTAACACCTTAACAAATAATCTTCTTTTATTTTCCTTTTTTGTAAAATGAATACAGTAATATTTGACCCATGTGATGATGTGTAACTTCATTTATTTGCGTCTGTGCAATACTTTGGGATCCTACATTAAAAGACACTGTCGGATTCTTACATTATTGTTACTATTCTTCTTCTTCTTACTGTTGGTATTATTCTTACTTTTTTCACATGGCAACTCAGGAAGTTGTGTGTGCTTTTGTGACACTGAAATGACCCAAATAATTTTTAAAAATTAATTAAAAATTTTTAAAAAGGCGTATGAACCAAGGTTTATCCTGGAGAAAAGGCTCAGGGAAGACCTTATCACTCTACAACTACCTGAAAGGAGGTTATAGTGAGGTGGATGTTGGTCTCTTCTCCCATGTAACAAGCAGCAGGACAAAAGGAAATGGACTGAAGTTGTGCCAGGGAAGGCTTAGGTTGGATATTAGGAAAAAATTTTTTACCAGAAGGGTTGTCAGGCATTGGAACAGGCTGCCCAGGGAAGTGGTTGAGTCACCATCCCTGGAGGTATTTGAGAGACATGTGGATGAGGTGCTTATGGACATGGTTTAGTGGTGGACTTGGCAGTGCCAGGTTAATGGTTGGACCTGGTAACCGAAAAGGTCTTTTCCAACCTAATCTATTCCATGATTCTACGATAATTGTTAGGGTACCCAACTCAACATGGCATGAGATGTTTGGGGTACCTCTTTTAGGCTTTTTTTCTGTTGTCATCCTGTTCATGACGGCATGCCAAGATTGCAGAAGTTGCATGCCACATTCCTGTCAGATATTTATTTTTGTTTGAAAGATAACAGCTGAAGCTCATTGAACCATGTGCATGTTCTATGTCACTCCCAAATTCCCCTGTGAAATTGATGTGTTGTTTCCCATGGGCAGATAGCTTTTACAAGAATAGTTATTTATAAAGGTCAGTTCTATGGGTTCATGAGAGCTGCTGCCCGTGCTTCTGGACGACCTTCAGTGCCATGTCACTGTTTCCATTATTTGGTTCTATTTCGGAACTCTCAGGTTCAGCTGTAAAAAATCCCTTGCTCAGATTATTCAGTTCACAACAGTTCTTAAACATCTAACCTAATCATTGAAAAGTAAATTTAAGGCCAGCCAGCCAGTACTCTAGATAATAAAACACAGTTTGATTTAATGCCATAGGTGATAAAAACACTGGATGTGGTTCATGAAACTATTTGCAACCACTAATAAGCCTATGCCAAAGAACTGCAGATGGCAGATACCCTTTAAATAATACTTTATATGTTCCATTTGGGGATTAATCCTGTTATTTCTCTTTGAAAAGTGTTTTCTACTGAAATCCCTGAGACTTGACTGCAGAATCAATTCTTAAATGGTACTGCCTGCTGTTTCTGATGCATTCATCGTATCAGAGAACATGTTTCTCTTTGATCTGGGAAGATTATAACAGGAAGAAACGATTAGAAAATCTAAATATTTAATACTGTTGATCAAAAGCATCTGGGGACCACTACTGCAGATGACTAGGCTGAGTCCTATATTAGTCTGAGGATATTCATCAGCTCACAGAAAATGTCTAATGCCTTGAGGAGCGGGTCCATACTGTGAAATTGCTGAGATCTTAACTACTGTATTTAAAGGGGAAATAATGCCAGCTTGCCTTTGAAAAAAAAAAAAAAAGCCACTGAGTCATTTAAACTGAATGTAGATAGCTAAATCCATATTTTTAAGCTGAGCTTTCAAAATTGTCTTTAGAAATCTCTGCCATATCTCTGCAGCTTCAGATGACATTTGGTGGGGGAAGGAGCTGATGTGCCTAAGTGAAGGAAATCAATCATCCCACTGACACTTTTAAGTATCATCCTGTTAAAGCAGCCTGAAACATAGAAAGTTCAAGGTAGAGTTTGAAAACATGAGGGAGGTCAAGGTTCTATGCTGTTAAGTAAGTTTTTTTAATCTTTTGAACAGTTTTTATACATAATAAAGTTTATAGCACTTTCCACTGCTTGGCTGTCTTGCATCTCACCAAACTGACTTCATAGCCCAAAGATAAGGGGCTGGACATTTAAATATGGGCTTGAATCCAAATTTTATTGAGTGTTGAGATGTGCTATCAAATGCATAATATTAGAAATCTTAAAGAAAACAGAAAAAAAAACCCCGTTCTTCCTAATTTTTTGACTTGTAGCAGTATTAAGTGTTTTATGATAAAATAGCGAGGCTGTGTTTGAGTGCATTCTGGAAATAAACAGAGGCTGCTCTCTCTATAGTGCTTGCACAATGGCACTTAATGAGAACTTAAACAGAACTTCTCTTCATTGTGCCATCTGATGTTAAGCTAAAATAACTAAACTCAGCAGCAGGATATTGATGCTTCTCCTTAAGTCAAGGAACTCTCATTGTATATGAACTATTTCAGCAGCTATAATGTCCCGACGGTGCCAAAAAGTATGGCTGCAATGGTACTTCTGTATGTGCATATGGTAACAGGGCTGGACCTGTTGAGAGTAACCAGTTGAGAGTAACGTTCTTTGCATTTCATCTCTGTAGAAAACCTGAGAAGGGTGCTTCAAGAAAATCCTTAATCATTTTGAAAACATTTGGAAGAACAGTCACACTACAGACATTACAGGATTGAATTTTCTGTGAATAAAGAGAACATTTTGTGATATACATTTATGTTTTTGTTCATATAAATCCTAAATGAAGACACTTATTCAGCTGCAGTTATCTCCCGCCCCTTTTGTAGTGTTATTATGAATGCTCCAGCTGTACGTAAGTAACTGAAGCTCAGTGGGTATGCCTTACACTAATCTTTATAGCGATGGAGATATAAAACCACAGCAGGATAATGGTTAAACTGAAAATGTGGATGTCATGGTTACACAGAGAAGCACTGAAAATGGCCGTGACTTTAGACATTGAAATACTCAGACATTCTGCAGTACCCTTCCCTGTTTCTGCTTTGAATAAGTACAAGTCTGCAATAGCAGAAATATGCTAAGAAAGTGTTGGCCACTGTACCTGGCTAACTTGATAGAGAGTATAAATGGAACATGTTTTCAGCATTTCCTAATGGTATTCTGCTTTTTAAAAATTCTTTCAGAGAAGTGAGTGTCAGTGGGATCACAGACACGGAAGAAGAAAGAATCAAAGAAAGTGCTGCATACGTTGCCAAGAGGAATCTTTTCGCCACAGGTGAAGGAGTTAGGGTCAGCAAAGTGGCCAAGAAAACTTCCGAAGAGGAACATCATGAAAAAAAATCAAGGAAAGTAGCAATCCGGGAGTCTGCTGAACGTGTCGCTCTGAAGAAAACGGTAAAGGAGTAGAAATGAACACCTAGGGTGTAAACAGCGTGGGCCTTTTTTGTTTGGTGTTTGTAACATGCCTAGCACAGCTGCACCCTGATTTAAACCACGGGCAATCACAATTATGGTAGTAAAATAACAAACTATTTTCAATGGAAGCCTTTTTGATGACTTAAAGTCATGTTATCTTGGTGTCAGGTCAATAAGAATAGAGGTTCAATGCCTGAGGAAGGCACCAGGGACTCTTGAGCTGGGAGAGAGGAAGGGAGCATGGGGCCAGGGAATGCTCTCTGGTCATGTCCATACTTAATTAAATGGCACAGCACCCTTCACCTGAAAGATGAGGCAGTTACTGGCAGAGAAGAAAGGTGCCAATATATGTAACTTGCCAGTAAGGAGGTGATGGGGTAATTTTTTAATTTTGATAACTTGGGAACAAGATTGTCCGAAGTGTTTACCCCGGAGTTTTAATCACAAGGTGTAAATTAGGGAGGAAATTACCAAAGACATCTGGAACTGTATCTCTAGTTGTGGGTAGCTTTGATATTATTGTGAAACTTCTTAAAAATAATGTTCAGAGGATAGTTGCAAATATGTTATAAGACTGGCAAAATATATCAAGTGCAAATATGTTTCATTTAGCAAATTTATTAATGTTCTGAGCAGGAGAATTGATGATATGCTTATAAAATATGCTCATGACATG
>NW_010231726.1:25848-26449 GCF_000690775.1 Eurypyga helias | reverse complement strand
TGTAAACACCTTGAAGGATAAGGTAAAAATTCAAAATCATCTTAAGGATTGAGAAGCAGGGAAGGTGAAATTTGATAACAACCAATGGCAATTACTACACAAAGATGGCAAAGAACAAGTAAAGAAGGAATGCCTGGCTAGGTAGAAGTACTGGAGGATCTGGGAGTAAAACAGGTCACAAATTTAATGTCAGTCAATTTAATGTCAGTTGTTTTATAAAAACAAATGCCATTCAAGCGTGTATTAACAAAAGTGTTGTCATTAAAACACAGGGGGTAATTTTTTATTTGTTTTGGAGACTGTTGGACCTCTGATAATGAGCAGTTACTGTTTCGTGATTGCTGAGGACAAGTAGAACCTGTCTAGAGCTGAGAAACAACAATTTTAAGGAAAATTGGTATTGTGCAGTTTATAAAAGACTAAAAGGATTATGAAAGCTCTCTTCTATTAATAATCTTAATACAGGGAACAGTTATTCTCCATATATGTGAAATTTAGGGCAGAAAATAAATAGTTCAGTTTGAAGAATGCAAGATTTATAGCATATTAGGATTTTTTTTTCCAGCTTGTGGATAAACAAACAGTTGGAAAAGTTTCCCCG
>NW_010231726.1:19203-25818 GCF_000690775.1 Eurypyga helias | reverse complement strand
CTTGAGGACAGTTCTGTCAGAGATGATCCAGGCGTACACAATTTTGCATTTAAACAAAAGTACAGAAGACATCTGACTTTTCAGACCTATTTCCCCTTTCACTCTATTAAAAAAAAAAAAAAAAAGTGGAAAATTATTTTACTTAGAATAGCCTTAAGGAAAAAAAATAAACCAAACCCCCAAAACAGCAAATCCCAAACCAAAACCACGTGCAAAATAAAATCTACCTATTTTGGAAGGAAAATTTTGTGAAGATGAAAACTTTGTTTTCTGTGTCCAGGTGAGATAGATACATTAAGTACGTCTCTCTAGATTTTTAAATTAAAACTGTATATTTTTAAAATGCTGTTAAAAAATAATATGCTTTTTTGTATTAATAATTTGTACTTACAACTGCTGGAATTTATAATTTTTTTTTTTCCCCAGCTAGAAGATACTCAGGCATTCCACAAAAAATTGAATCAAGATAAACTTTTACATACTCCTGAGTTTGTTATCGAGCCTCGTTCTCACACTGTCTGGGAAAAGCAAAATGTCAAATTTCATTGTTCAGTTGCTGGCTGGCCAGCACCCCGTGTTACATGGTAAGTTTGTATCTCTATCACTGAAAGTCACCACATAAACAATATCTGAAGTCATCTCAGTGAATGTTGTATATTTTCAGGAAAGATACCAGTTCAATATAAAAAATCAGGTACAGAGGCCTGTCAAACACCTTTCAAGTCACCTTGTACTAAAAGAAGGCAAAATATTACAAGGCAAAATAATACTTTGTGTAACAACAATATGAATACATAGATTTTTTTTCATAATCACATTCCATGTATTCTTTCTGTCTGCTGATGAAATAAAAATAGCACTTTCATTTATTGTCAGTACTACCCTTAAAATAATGTTTTCCTAACACTTCTGTTTAGTCTACAAATGCCGTTAATGTCTCTGAAGCAGTAAAGCCTGTCTTGGGCTGCTGAGCAGTTATAGTACTGAATCTCCATGAAACTGAAATCTCATGATGCAGGGTGTTCATAGGAGACACATCATAATTATTTGAAGTCAAAGACCACAGACACATCCAGTACCACCCAAATCTTCTGAAAGCTCTGGCATCTATTGGAAACTTTCTATTGATCTGAATGGTCTTTGGACTAAATCTTTAATCTAAGAAGTCCAAAATATACTCTTAGTCATAGCTGAAGGTCTAATTTGACTCTTGGGTGAAAGTTTATCCTGACTGGAAGTGAATCTAGCTTAATTAACAGTGACTTGTGAAGCTTTACTGTCTCACCATCTATCGAGCAGACCTTTCTTACCTGTTTCATGCTACACAGATACCATCAAATTGTTAAGAAAATTGGTAATAACTTTTTTTTCAAACATAAAATGAGATTTGATGCTCATTATTTAATTTAAAATATTCTTCTAGAATGTGTATATAAAATGTATGAATGTGTTTATAAAATGAGCAAAGAATAAGACTGCGTTCAGCATTTAGCGTTAATTAGGAATAGGTCCTATGAGATTCTGTTTGTGAAGACAACAGAAAACATCTACTCTGTCATGATGTTAAGTAATACTCACATTTGGCAATTTATGACTTGAATTTCTTAATGGACTCTGTGGTTTTTTAGGTCTTAAAAACCTTAATCTCAGGGCTTGATAAGAAGTGCTACCAAGAGGTACATTAACAGGCCAGATCTGATGTCCATGAAGTGACTTGACAATGACAACTGAGAGCCAGGCTCTGCATGGACACATTTTTCCCGTTGTGTAAGGGTTGAGAGTGCCCTGTTTTGACATTCCTCTTAGAGAAGATTCCAGACAAATCCTTCATGCCTGGTCTCAGCTGGACATAAGGAATGGTCAGCTACCCTCATGGCTGTAATCCAGCTCTGTAACCTGAATCCTAACCAAGAAGGCGAGAGCAGGGACATTTTCACTTTAGTTGAGATCCACCTTATCCCAAAAACCTGACGTAGTTAAACCAAGCCTTCAGCTGTCTGCCTTGGCTCCCACTGTGAACCAGCCTTTCATCTAAGTGCTAAATGCGGATGGTGGAAATTAATACATCATTTTACCGTACATCTGAATTCCAAAGGGATTTCTCTTCACCACAGGTACTAATGGAAAAAAAAAAAAAAAATAGAGTTCACAGCCATTTCATCAGGTGTTTTTGCTCGGAGATACGGAACAGCGCTGACCTGGATCTGTCAGCTCTCATTCAGCATTTCTAATGAAATATCAGTCATGTATTCCAAACAGTCATTCTTTGTATAAGAAATGGAGACCTTCTCATGCTGTGCATGATAAATTACAAAGCTTCACAAACTTTCTCTAAAGAAAACCTTACTGTGCGATGCAGCTGTTCTGACTCCCTTGGAAAAAGCATGTGGAAAACTCAGGACATTTGAAACCAGCAGCAGAAAGCATAAACTATCAGTCCATAATGACAGTGGGAGATTGCAGTCCAACATTAGCTAATGACTTGGCTGTTCTGGAATTTGCGTTTCCAGAAATAACAAGTGGTCCTTCTAACACGAGCCCTATTCTTTCAATAGATGAATATAAATAAGTGAAAATTGAATCAATTATTTTTTACTAACCTGATAATAAAGACAAGAGAAGTGAAAGTCTTCCTTCTGCTGCTTGACTCAGCTCGTTTCTGCACAGCACTGCATGCTACTGCCCTTGCTGCCAACAGGATCCAAGGGTCATCCAACCCTTTGGACAAAAGTTAAAGAGATGATGGTGCCAAATCTCTTTTCACAGGATTTCATATTCCACAACACTGAAATTGTTGAAAGGCAATTTTCAGATTTACTGTGGATATAGCTTCATCTTGAGACATATTAAACCAGTAATATTCTTGGTGAAAATAAAATGGCTTATTACTGACTTGTTTGGTGAAGTGGGGCATGCCACTTGCAGCACAGCAGTTCCCTTTCCTGAATGAAAATCATGAGAGAAACTGACCTTTAAAATCCAAAATGAAGAAGAAAAACTATTTGGCTGGATATCTGTCATGACTTATGAAGAGAAAGGCTTATTTAAGCTACATCAAAGTAAGAGATGAAGATACTTTTGTCTATCATCATTTGTATTTCCACTTCCCTTATATACACACCTTAAGGAGTACAGGGAATGCTGTGCTAAAGGAGGACATTATCTTAGGGAACATTCTTTCTTTATAGACCTCATATCAATCCCAAATGTATTGAACACAATTTGGTGTTTAATTTTATTAGATGCCAATTTCCAGTTTGTTCCATATTAATAGTATTCACCTAAGACAGGAATCACTTGAACTTTTGTTTGGTTACACCATATATTGTGCAGAATGAGTGACTTTTTATGCAATGATTGGTGAGAAAGAATCTATTGTGAACCATTGAACTCTCCCTCCATGAGTCTCAAGTTTTTTACATAAATTCTGAAATTAGCAGTGCCAGCCCACTGCTGAGCAGTACTGATTCCTTCAAATTACTTACTAGGAATTTTGAACAGTAACTTTTTCCTACCTGAAGGTATACCTGTACCAGAAAACACACCTAGTTTATGCTTGTAAAGGCAGAGAAGTTTTCAGTAGTACAGCTTTTGCCAGATCCCTTGCTGCAATGCACTTTACCATCAAGACAGGGTTTTTTTACCAGTTTAACCCTATTTGAATTAGGGCTTCTGCCAACCTAGCTGTGCAAATAATAAAAAAGAGTTAATTTTCTACTTGAAAATTTTGTGAGTATGCAGGCTTTAAAAGTAGATGAAATATGCAAACCAACCAAAATGTGTATGATACCTAGTACGTAAGGATGTTATAGAATTTTCATTGTATGTAATTCATAAACTGAGATGTTGCTCATGTGACTCCTTGATTCCTTTACAGCCAGTAACCTGAAATTCGTGGTAATATAAGTTGGTTTTCACCCTGTTCAATACTATTTTTTCCTCTTAATTAAAAAGTAAAATTCACCTGGGGCAGGACAGTGAGAGAGAGAGAGGTTGAGCTTCTCTGAATAATGTCTCTTCAGGAAATTAGACGGCAGTTTATCTAGGAGTAACATGCAGAAATACAAGAAAACTTGTCTTTCAAACACCAAGCACTTGACCTTTTAATGTATATAACCATACACTTCTGTTTAATGACATAATGTTTCTTTGCTTTTCCATAGGTATAAAAACAATGTGCCCATCAATGTACAGACTCATCCTGGGAAGTATAAAATTGAGAGTCGATATGGGCTGCACTCGCTGGAGATTAGCACGTAAGGGAATACTAGATAATTTAATAAATAGCTTAAGATGAAATGTTGTTACAGATTGAGACCTGCAAAATTTGAACATATCTCTTGGGGATGTAAGAGATATCAAGTGTGTACAGCTGGGGTGAATGCTATCTACTAAATGTTGGAGCAGTTCTGGCTTTCCTCAGTAGAGGATATGCAATTTACCTAAGTGAGTAATTTATCTGGATTATTATTCTATTTATGGCTGAGTCAGAAACATGTGGGACATTTGTGATTACTTTTTCCATTTGTCTGCTGCATGAGGACAGTTGAACATGAGAAAAATGTAGCTCAGGGTAAAAATATGTTAGTTAACTGTTTTTCAAATATAGCAAAGTTCCTGGTTCTTACTGAAATGAGGAACAGAAATGTGATATCCGCACTTACACACAAGAAAGATCTTTAACAGTACTCATCCTCCAAACGGGAAATTTCTGCAGTCACTTTGCATTAAACAACATTGATAACATGAGACCTAATCACTTAATTTGACAATCAGCAACAATCCAGATTTGAGAATTTGGATATTGGTAGTTGCCCTTCAAAAATATTTTATATGTACCATTTCTATAGCTTCCACATTAGATGTCTTTCCATAGGAGAGAGTAATTTAGAGATAACTTAGATAAACATTATGACAGTTTTTCCTACTTCTATTGAATTTTCAATTTCAAATCTGTAAGTGACATTTGAAAAGAGACTTGTATTCCAAAGACTGGATTTTTAGTATTGAGAAAAACTTAATGGCAACAATCAGTCCAGTGTGTCTGTTTCCCAACCTTTTCATATTTATAGATTTTATGCAGATTTCTGGGGGTTTTGTTTGATCTAAAACCTAGGAGAGGGTATACTAAGATGTAAACAAGTGCTATGCCTAATGATTTCTGTTGTTTTAGATGTGATTTTGATGACACTGCTCAGTATCGGGCCTCTGCTATGAATGTTAAAGGAGAAATTTCAGCTTATGCTTCCCTTGTGGTAAAGAGTAGGTTTGCAAAATATTTCCTTCTTTTCTTCTTTTTTTTTAAGATGCACATTACCAATTTCATTTTGGTGGCTCAGAGGGCCTTTGCCTCTTGGTGATAGTGACTGGAGTTGCTCTTTTTCTGTCTAGGGTACAAAGGAGAAATCGATGCAAGTCTTTTGCATGCTGGAACTGTTTCCATGCCTGTGGGCTGTAAGTTGCAATATATATATTTGTTTGACACATCCATTTACAATTGTGACATCATGACAAATGACTAAGCCTAAGATTTTGTAACGTTATTTAAAAAAGAAAGCAGGTCTGATTTACAAAGGTACTGAGCTCTACAATTTCAGATAGTGTTAGTCTCACTCACAGGGGAAAATGGCATTGCTTTCTGGGTTTGTGACTATTTGCTTATATAAGAAACATCTTTTTAATATTGCTCTTGGCTGCAAAATAAAATCTGTCAAAGAGACAGACAATTCATCTCTTGTGATATGTAAAACATGGTCTGGAAAAAAGCTAGGGGGTGCATGTGCGTGAGCGAAGTATTTGACTTAATCGTTCTTTTCTGCTGCTATGTGATTCCACACGTCCCAAAAACATGTAGAAAATATCAGAATCCAATTTGAATATTTTGGATATATCAAGGTACACATTGTAGTTTGTTTTACCTGAGACCCTCATGTTTTGCAGTGGTTTACAGTATTGCATAGATACTTCCATGATGAGAAACGTTAAGATAATCCACCCACATATGCGATGTGTGTGAAGTGCCCTAGGGTTCCTGCGCATGGAAGTTTGACAGATGAGACTTACGGACATTTCTTTTATTGTTGCAGCCCAAACAGAATCAGGGATATGCTGCAAAGGCATACTAGATGTCAGTTATGTACCGAAGCTCTGAAATAATAGAAACAAGATTATGCTCCATATTACAAAATGCCACAAGTTACCAATATAATTTGGGATTTGTCACTTGGCAAAGGGAAAGGAAGATTATGACTTGTATATATTTATTGATCACAGGAGGAATGTGAGCTACCAGTGTAGGGTAGTTGTGGAAAAGGAAAATGTGACCCTAGATTTTATCAGCTGAGCTGTTTTCAAAAGAAATATGGAAACCTCTGTGCCATGTATGTGCAGCAGGTATAAGGCACTTAGCATGTTCTGTCTGGAATACTGCATAAGTTGGGTGACACAACATCAGAAAAGGTAAACTTGGAGCAAGTACGGAAACAGGCTACTTTGAAAGGAAGGAAACAGGCTACTCTTTTTATATTAAAGGATCCACCAAAAGGCTTATTTAGCTTATAGAAATGAAGGTTGAGTGGACACGTGACTCCCTTGAGATGGAGAAGGGAGTTAGGG
>NW_010231726.1:0-19172 GCF_000690775.1 Eurypyga helias | reverse complement strand
GGGAAAGAAAAGAAGCTAAAGATCAGCTTGACCTGAACAAATCATAAATCGTAAATAGAAGTCTGTTTAACTTAAAAAACAAACTTTATGATAAAAAGATAAAATACTGGATCTGAGACTTTGGATGCTGAATCCGAAATTTTGGAAATCCTGGAATGAAATTCTGCACAAGCCTCTCCCTGATAAAATGAACTAGCTGTAAGAACTAGAGTTGTGTGAACAAAGAAATAGTTGATCCTCTGTGATAGTAAGGCCTTGGATTATTTGACACTGCAATCATCTCTGAACATTATTGTTGAATATATATTGTTTCTATTTGTATCTTAAACTTTACTTGAGCTTGTATTCATAATCATTGGATACTTTGCTTACTACTCTCATCACAAAAGGAAAGCAAAAGTCAACAGCCAGATTTTTTTTTCCCTTAAACAGTTGGCGTTACCCCTCATGGCTATGCTTCCAGGTTTGAAATCAGCTTTGTTGACAAGTTTGATGTAGCCTTTGGGAGAGAAGGCGAGACAATTAGCCTGGGCTGCACAGTTGTCATCAGTCCTGATATCAAGCGCTTCAAACCAGACATTGAATGGTACAGAAATGGTGAGAGTGTTTGCAAGAAGAAATATAAACTATTTTACATAAATCTTTAGTTATTCTGGCATATGTGAACATTATGATTTGGTCATCACTTTCTCAGATTTCTAAACAGTAACATTTTCTCCTTTTCATTTAAAATATTTTTCAAAATTTAGCACTTTGAAATGGAAACAATTACAAAATAGTCAAAGCACCGTGAAAGTCTTTCTTTCTTAAAAAAATTAAATTAAAAGCATTTCTATCAGCTCCAACATCTATGTAGCCCATCTACATATCCCACATAGCTTTTACTACTTATTTATATGCCAAGACATTGAAGTAGTTGCACTAATGTGTTGTGCAACCGCTGATAAAAAAGTTGTTGTTCTCTGAACTTACACTTTGTAAATGAAACCAAAATTGGCATGAGAGCAGAATTAGTTGCAATGTGTGATTGTCTCTGAAGACTGAAAGCTGCATAATACAAATGGTCTCTTTAGTATTTCTAATTTATCTGTTCCCCATACTCAGAATCTATTCCTCAGTAGATCCAGTTAGTTCTCCTCATGAAATTCTCTAATTTCTAGGTGTTCTTATTACACCATCCAAATGGGTCCAGATGCACTGGAGCGGGGAGCGAGCTTCATTGACACTGACGCATGCAAACAAGGAAGATGAAGGTCTTTACACTCTACGAGTGGTGATGGGAGACTACTATGAAGAGTACAGTAGCTATGTCTTTGTTCGAGGTAGGATATTGTCTTGTGAATTAAACTCAATAGAGAAATGAGGGAAATGCTGGCAAAATCAGTCTTGGCCATTTTAGGTCCTTTTTTTCCAATAAAAATAATTATTTTCTATTAATAGATTCTATCAATATAACTTCCAATTGTTATCTCTGAAAAAATTGAATGCATATGTCAAACTTTCGTTTCACATGCTAGAAGACTTCTAAAGCACACTGGCATTCTAAGGAGCAAATTTAGATGAGGGAAATGCTGGCAAAATCAGTCTTGGCCATTTTAGGTCCTTTTTTTCCAATAAAAATAATTATTTTCTATTAATAGATTCTATCAATATAACTTCCAATTGTTATCTCTGAAAAAATTGAATGCATATGTCAAACTTTCGTTTCACATGCTAGAAGACTTCTAAAGCACACTGGCATTCTAAGGAGCAAATTTAGGGTATTGATGTTTTTTTTTTTTCTCAATTTCAGCCTGTGAAGAGTACTGAATATAAGTCATAAAGAGGAAAAATCTCCATAATAACTCTAAAACTTATTTTTTGTAGCCATCTCACTGCTAGTTAAACTTCATTGTCTTGATCAAGATTTTGTGTGCCGTTTGAGGGGTTCTCTCTAATGCAAAATGCAGGAAAAAATACAGTGGAAGGGAAACACAAACGTCTATGCCTGGGGAAGAATAACCTAATGCACAAGTACAGGCTGGGGGCTGCCTCACTGGAAAGCTGCTTTTCAGAAAAGACCCTGGGGGTCCTGGTGGAAACCAAGGTGAACATGGGACAGCAATGTGCCCTTGTCGCAAAGGTCAGCAGCATCCTGGTCTCAGTTCAGAGGAGCATTGCCAGCAGGTTGAGGAGGTGATCCTTCCCCTCTGCTCAGCCCTGGTAAGATTCATCTGGAGTGCTGTGTCCAGTCCTGAGCTCCCAGCACAAGGGAGACATGGACTGACCAGAGTGAGTCTAGCAAAGGGCTGTGAATGTGGTTAAGGGCTAAGTGCATCTCCAATATGGGGAAAGGCTGATAGGGTTGGAGCTGTTCAGCCTGGAGAAGAGAGGGCATAGGGGGAGTTTATCCACGTGTACAAATAGCTGATGGAGGGGAATAAGGAAGACAGAGCCAGGCTCTTTTCAATGGTGGTCACTGCCAGGACAAGAGACAACGGACACAAATTAAAATACAGGAAAGCTTATTTGAATATAAGAAAACACCTTTTTTAATGCAGGGGTGGTTGAACACTGGAACAGGTTACCCAGACAGGCTGTGGAATCCCCATCATTGGAGATACACAAAACCTGATTTGACAGAGTCCTGGGCAACCAGCTCTAGCTGACCCTGCTTTGAGCCGATGTTTGGACCATGCAATCTCCAGAGGCATCAGTCAATCTTGACTGTTCTGTGATTCTCTAAAGTAAAGCAGCAAAGTGTAGAATTAAAATGTAATTTCTCTGGGCATTGTTTCCTTGTATCAGGCAGAACTTCCTTGAATGCCTATGGGAGAAATATTTCTTTAAAAGGAGCCATGGCTATCAGGTTGCATGCTGATTCTATATCAGTCCCAGCTGCTGGAAATTCTTGGCTCTGAGACTGTGCCCAGCATGATGTTTTGTTGCCAAGTCCAGCAGAGCTGTGTGAGATAACAGCATGGTCAGAAAATATGACTGAAGCAGATGTTTTCATCACCTGAAGAGTCTACGGAAACGAGCATGTGTGACAAGGAATAGGGCTTGTCTTTCTTGTTTCGTTTTAAACTGTGCTGCTGTAAAAATAAATGATCACCCTCGTTCCTTTTACATCTTGTAGCAATGCAGGTATGAGCTGACTGAGAACCCACTACCCCTTTCACAGGAGTATCTTACTAGCCAATCAATGTGTTTTCTGAATTCTAATTAGATTAATTATTACTTAAATTACTTAAATGGTCCCACAGATTCAGTTGGCTAGTATATTCCTTACTAGTCCTCCAAAATTGTAAGCAAATTTGCTATAGATGGATAGCTAGAGTATTTAAGCACAAGCAGTTGTCTTTCTGTGTCATGTGTGGAAATTCCTGTGTATTGATGGAAATGAGTGATGCAGTAATCTGGCTTGTAACGTTAGACCTTTAAACAGGCTCTGAGAGCATGTGTGAGTCCTCTGCCATGGCTACAGGTCAGTATTTGAAATCCTAGCCTCCTGAGGTTGATCAGCCATGTTGGTTGTCCCAGCTATTTCCTTTCTGTCTTGGAAAGAAACTGTGGTGTCTCATGTTAGTCAAGTGGTAAATATGGGCAATTAAAACCTATTGTATGGAGATCACTGGAAGATGTATTGTTACTAATGTTTTTATTATTTTGTTATGGTAACTTGATTGATTACTCTATACATTATTGATTTTAAAATGAATCAGAGTAACTGTAATTAGAACCTGGACTCTGTATCTTTGGCTCAGTTTCAAAAGCTCCAGGTGATGCTGCTCTGCCTATAAGAGAAGACATAGTGTTCAGTGTGGGTTTTTTTTTCTGAAGGCTACTGTTTTACTTAATGAAGCATGTTAAATACTCCTATAAGGACTTTTTTTTTCTGAAAGCATAAAAAATAGGGAATACTGTATATGGTAATACAAAATCCTGTAGTGACTTGAAACATTAAAACTTTCTAAGAAGTCTGAGACTCAGATGGAATGTATGAATAATACTTATTAGCACAATATTCTTTGTTTTAAGGCATATACATCTTTCTTGTCTAAGTCAAGTCTTCTTTTGAAGTAGTGGTCTTGAAAACTGTTACACGTAACTGTAAAAATCAATGTTATTCTTCAAAGAAACAACCACTCTCCTTTGAAAGTCTTTCATACAATCTCCCTGCAAAGCTTATTTTTCTGTATGTGAAGATTATCCCATCTCACAAATCAGACTCTTCACTATGTGAACAGTAAAATTCCCCCATGCCCAGCACTGTGCTCTGTTTTTTAAAGCCTTAGATAAGATATTTCTAGAAGCTGATGCTGGAGCCAAGACCCTTTGACACCAGCAGTCTGTGGTTTGTGATAAACACTTGAAAGAAAAAATATGCTCATTCTTATGAATGTTATATTCCACAATGATAATATATGTTACAATGAAACTTAAAAAGGTTTCAATACCTTTGCAGTTCATAACTAACCAAAACCAAAGGATGAAGAACTATGTGTGGACATAAGATATTTAATTTAGTGTTGTATATACAATGGGTGAATACTTTTGATTGTGCTATCGCCTGGCTGTAAGGCAAGATAATTAGCCTCTTCTGCTAAATAGAATAGCAGGTAAATATATAGTCTGCCAAGTTTTCAGTTCAGCTTTGTCTCTGCAGCTATCTAACCAGAACGTATGTTACCAATTTTATTTAAAGTGTCCAGGTGAATTACGTTTACAGTATGCTGTAACATATTAAGCATTTGTAAATGTGGCAAAGAGAAAACCAAAGCCTAGAAAAACACTGGCATTATAAAAACATATACTTTTTGGAGCCAGTAATGGAACTTACATTTTTTCAGTCAGTAGGAGCAGCGTTCGGTCTTTAAAGATTAGTAATTGCGAAAGAACTGTGGTTCACATTTGGAAACATATGCCTCCATCCTCATAGATGCTGATGCTGAAATCCCTGGAGCCCCTGGCGCACCACTGGATGTGCAGTGCTTAGATGCCAACAAAGATTATGTCATTGTCTCCTGGAAGCAGCCCGCTGTTGATGGAGGAAACCCCATCCTCGGGTACTTCATTGACAGGTCAGTGAGCATGCTAGACTGGACAATTCATATTGCTGTTCATTTTAACTCAACTTATTCAGTGTTTCTCTGTAACAATAAGAATTGGAAAGAATTTTTAAAAATATGAAAACTGCATGTGTCACATAATGGCAGAACTCCAAAACCTCGGGGTTTAAGAAATTCAGACAGCATTTTGAGACTTCCAATGACGTTTCCAGAACTGATAACTTTTGTTTGGATTTCAGTAACAGAACACATCATCAGTAATACAGAGGTTATTCAGATGCATAAAAAAGGGGTATTGCTTTGTGAAAAAAATCTAACATCAGTACATTTAATGCAAATACGATTGTACTGCTTTGATAACATGAGTGTCACTTACTGCTGTAACTATGCTGTGCTAGCTCTAAGTTACAGCTTTTTAACATTCATTAGAGCATCCTAAACAAAAGAGAGGACTAGATTTTGAAAAATAATATTTCATTTTAAAGCTTGGCTACTGAGGGAGGTTAGCAATGAGAGTAACTGCAAGACAAATGGCATTTTGCTTTTTCTCATATGTCCACCTCCTTTCTACATTTGCTCTTAAATTCAACGCTGTGTTCCTGTTCTCCAGTATTTGATCCCATGGAAGGTATTTAGGCACCCAAATATTCCCTCCCTGTTGCTGCTTCTCTCTTCCTTCTGCCAGAAACTGTCCTCCTGCCAGGTACAAGGCTCAGCAGCACTGGGACCAGCACTATCCCGTAGGGTCTTGTCGCGGTGGCTGCAGCCACTGCATCGCAGGCACCCTTGGAAGCAGGGTTCGGCTGGGTGCCTGACCTCAAGTTGTTCACAGCCATTTGTGTGCTGGGCTTGTCACACAGCTCACCATGGAGATCTCCATGCCCCATGAAGCCTATCATTTTACAGGATGTATTGTGGAGCACTGTGCAGGGAAGATGAAGTAGTTGCCTTCTGGCATCTGCAAAGGAGACAGGTATTTCGTGTATCTTCAGGCATGCTACAGCTGACACTCCCTAAGCATCCTGGAGCATAGTTTGGAGGACTTAAACAGTGACATGAGTTCTGTTGGTGTCCCTTCTTCACTTCAGGAAACAAGGAGTGCAGCTGTGAGGGATTTAGTGCACACCAAGGTGGTACTTCAACCCTTGGTGTAGCTGCTTGGATGCCACCAGTATGTAACACTGTTGAGGAAACTGGTATGGTCCAGCCAATGAACACGACAGATGGTGAAGATGTACAGGGGGGTGGGTACCCCGAGTTTGCATTTATCCCTTCCAATCACTGCTCTTGCTCTTTGTATTTTTCAGGTGTGAGGTTGGCACCGCCCACTGGACCCAGTGCAATGAGACTCCCGTGAAGTTTGCTCGTTTTCCTGTCACTGGTCTGATCGAAGGCCGTTCCTACATTTTCCGAGTCCGAGCTGTGAACAAAGCTGGCATTAGCCTACCATCCCGAGTGTCAGAGCCCGTGGCTGCTCTGGATCCTGCTGACAGAGCCAGGCTTAGAAGTAAGATGTGGTTTTTGCAGGTTGCCTGAGGGGTTTACATGAAGTCACAACTCATTAAAAAATGATTGCCTACTCACAAGTCCTTGGAATCCCACTAGAGGGAGCAATGCAAAACCAAAATTGCCTGAGGGTTTTACATGAAGTCACAACTCATTAAAAAATAAGTATGATTGCCTACTCACAAGCCCTTGGAATCCCACTAGAGGGAGCAATGCAAAACCAAAATTTCCTTTGGAGACAGCTTTGCCCAGAAGCAGTGCTCTTTGGGCAAAGTGCCCTATCTGCTCAAATGGCTTTGGCTGGCTTTGGTGCTATGCTCTGAACTTGCAGGAAGGGAGGAAAAGGCACAGGGGAGGTAATCGCCTGAAGAGATTTGCTTTTTTTCAGCCAACAAAAAAGCTGAACAGTTACTGTGAATAGTCTCTCCCTGTGCCACAGACAGGGGTGGCTGATTTTGTGCTCATGTGACAATGAAGTCTTGCAGTAACATCAGAACAATATCAGGGTAGCCAAACAGTTTCCAAGCTGTCTGCTTTAAAGTTAACATTTCACAAGCCCAGGGTATTTTCCTCGTGAACTGGAAATGTCCTAGTCAAAAAGGCTTTGCTGAGGATTTTAGCCAAAGTTTGTTTCAAAATCCCCCTCTCTACCCATAAGCCAAAATTGTATGCCCAAAATCCAGTTATTTCTACTTGTTTCTGAAGTTTGACTATATGATATGGTTCAGTGCGAAGGGATATCGTATGCAAAGCTACTGGGCTCACACACCATCATCTTGTATGTCTTACTCTACATAATGCTGCAAGCTACAGACTGCAGTCAGATGAACAAGGTTCCCATTCAGAATAAAAACAAAAGGCTGGAGGAAGGAGGTTTGGCACTGCCAGGAAACGTGCTCAGACAGATGTGTGAAACCTGAAGCCTGGAGTAGGCCTCTCCTTTTCACTGGGAAATACGGAAGCTATCTCAGGAGATGAAGTCTGCTCATGCTGGCCCATTCCCATTATATCTCCTACTTGTGTCCACCATGATCCTCTCTTCTCCCCACTTGCTCCCTCTCTGCTCACATCTCCAAAACAGATCAGCCAACATAAGGTAAAGCACATGGAGCTGCAGAACAGCATTTGCAAAAATAATCTCTGAAAGTGCATTGACCTGGTTGATAGCTGAATGCATAACTACAATAATACGATAACGTAGGAGTATTGAGAGAGCCACCCAAAATCATATCAAGTGTCTATGTTGAGTCAGGTTGAGTGAGCCATATCTTTTATGGATGTGACCCATGATTTGAAATCTTGTAATGTGAGGGAAAGCAGTTAAACAGAGACAAAGAGCAACCTGCAGGAATTCAGCTGTTCCTGTAATAAGTGAGCTGTTAAATCACATGAATAGAGCATGGAAAATAAAGTTGAAGTAAATTCTCCGAAAACAATGAGCTGAGTGAGCCAAATACCTCTACTTGTCAGCTAGGTGACTTCAGTGACATTTCAGAGAGGAATACATGTTTCAGTGGATTAAATTTTCTAGCTATATTGGTGGTTGAGCTGCTCTCAATATTCAGGCTGGTCAGCCTACAGCTAGCTTGGGTAACTAGCATGTTACATGAGCAACAGTCACAGCAGTAACCAAAAATGGAGCTCACGTGAATCTTGCAAATGTTAGTTTTGAACATCAAAAGAGTCAGTTTTCTCATTATTTCAGAAGTTCCTGAAGTCTCCCATTTCTATGATACCTCTGACATTTGTTTCAGGTCACCCTTCTGCTCCCTGGACTGGACAGATTATTGTCACTGAGGAAGAACCTGCAGGTAAACATGTCCCTTTTGCCTACAGAAATCTAATGTGAAGCTGGCTGAGTAATTAGGAAAACTCCCGGTGAGTTCAGTGGACTTTGGCACACACCCAAAGTTTGTTGTTCTGAGAGTCATTTGACCTTGAATAACTCCCAACTTGGTTGTTGAGGTGAGGTTTCATTATTCAGGACCTAACAAATAAACATGCTTAGAGTTAAAGGAAGGACATTAAACCCCAATATTTAGAAGACTTCTAACTCTATATTTAAACAAACAAACAAAAAAATCAGCTGCCAAAGCATATTAATACCCCTTCTATGATTTAATTATGGCACTAATTCTGGCATAAATATGAAGGAATTAAATCCCAATTCCCTTTCCTATTCTTTTCCCCTATTCTTCAGAGGGTGTTGTTCCAGGTCCACCTACAGATCTCCAAGTTATTGAAGCCACCAAGACCTACGTTGTGCTTAGCTGGAAACCACCTGGACAGCGGGGCCATGAGGGTATCATGTACTTTGTGGAAAAGGTAAAATTTGACAGAGCCAGAATCATGTTGTGGCAATCTCTTACGTTTGTTTTGCCTTCTCTTCTGAACTTGTAGTTAACTTTCATTTCCACCTGAGGCTTTCAGACTAGGACCAGCAGTAGAACTTCATCAACGTAAGAGTTAGCATTGATTAAGAAAAACTAGGAAGAAAGATGGGAAATAGGAAAGTAGATGTCAGAATGTGTCACACACTGTAATATCCTTCTATGAATTGTGTTATTGACCTACCCTAGAATAGACAGGCTGACAATATCCCTCTATAATGAGAAAGCACAGAGCAAAGTCACATTTAAAAAATATATATATGAACATATATACATTATATAAAATATAAAATTTGTATAATTGAAGCTTGTCTCGTGGGACAGATGTTGACATTTTGAATGGAGTTATTCTGCAAGAGCTTCTTAGCATCAGCACTTTCTCTTCCAGATGCCTTTTCATATTTATCCTCTACATTAACTTTCCATTTGCTTCACCAACTCAACAAAGATGACAAAATTTATTTTCTAGAACAGAATCAGTTTTAATTTCAGTGTCCCGCTTTTCTGAGATGTTTAGGTTTTTTTGCATGGCTCGTAGCCTAGAAAATTCTTCATGCCATTACCCTTTTTTGCTTGTATCTCATGGCTCACAAACCTTTTTATCAATGCTTTTCCCTATCAGTCTAGATGTGTCATCATGGGAGACATAAATATCTTCCCATTATGTGTTTTTCATCTGTTAAGAAATTTGGTCTAAATAAGTGAGTTTCACTTAGCAACAGACTTGGAGAGGATGAATATATGAATTTTGAGTTTCCATATAAGAAAGGGTTTTTTCAATAACCTATTGTATGCTGAGTACTGAGCACTAATGTCACATAGCCAGATAACGTTTTTCTGAGAATTTGAAATCCCTTAGAAACCAGAACTATTACTTGAAATTATCCTTTATGTAAATCACAGGCAAAAATTAATCACTAACATTGATGGTATAAATGATCATGGTATGTAGAGCTTCTAGCCACAGAAATAAAAACAATTCACAAACTAATTACACATGTTAGTTTTCTTTCTGGAAAAACGAAGGTCAGATCCTGATTGATTCTGGAAAACACCCCAAAAGCAATCTCAGCAGCATCTAGAAACAATGTGGTAATGTTAGTTCTGTTCTTTGAATGATGTTGAATGTCTGCAGAACTTCTTTTGAAAGTGTTCCAGAACTGGATGCAGTTAATAACATCACTTCCTTGCTGCGGAGAGGAGTTTGGCTTTGATATAATAAAACCAGTAAGGTTTTATGTACCTTTTGTTGGAGTAGGTGGACACATGGCATATCCATAAGCTTTGAAATACACTCATTCTGTGGAAAAGCCCAAATGTTCTCCCTGTTCTCCATAGCAGACATGCATTTGGTGGTCTGGGCAGAAAGTCTTGTCGGGTTAGTCACTCAGCTTTCAGAGAATTTTGTTCCAAATGCTGTTTTTCGGTTTGACTGCAGTGCATTGCTGGCACAGAGGACTGGCAAAGGGTAAACACTGAGATCCCTGTGAAGTCTCCTCGTTTTGCAGTTTTTGATTTGGCTGAAGGCAAATCCTACTGCTTCCGAGTTCGCTGTTGCAATTCAGCTGGCATTGGTGAACCTTCGGAAGCAACTGAAGCCACTGTGGTGGACGACAAACTCGGTAAGTGTGTGGTCATATGTAGTAAGTCACCTCCATGGTATGTTTTCAGTTTATGATGTGACTGTGTTGTCTGAAGACAGATAGCTGCCCAGTAACTAACTCGCGTATGAAGAGTAGTCAGCGATTTATTCCCTTTAGCTAAAATAATTTTAGTTTGTGTTGTTGAACCTTTTAATGTGCAGTCAAATGACAGATGCAAACCGAGGGAAATAAGTTGCAAATAACAATGCCAGAACCTCATGGGCTGAAAATAGTGAAAGAAAACGAAAACTCAAGGAAGTACAAAAATATTTTGGTTTACTTCGTCTGGGCTTATTTTCAATAAAGACATCAGCAGAGTTTAACCTTCCTTGTTTGCCAAATCAAACAGAAGTGAAGAATTTAATACTTACTTGAACACAGAGACTATTTCCACTAGAAGAAAAGCCAAGATGTTCTCCCCAGCAAAGCATCAGTAGCTGTGTCTACATTACCAATTTGTTTCCAAATGGCAATGCAGAATGAATCCAGCTCCCAGATTGTTTGCTTCATATTGGTTGAATTCTCAGGGCAGTTTCACACACATGAACTACATTCTTTAAGAACAAGAGTAAAACAGCTCTTCTTGAAAAATACTTTAGATGTGTTTTGCTACTTAACAGAAGCATTTGTTTCTGACTTATTCTGTGGGCTGCACAAAATCCATCAGTGTGCACCTAACAGATTTTCCCTTTTGGAAAGCTCCAAATCACATCTCTGGTGCAGGTGTTCAGCACATGGAAATAACCTAAAAGTGATTTTAAGGAAATGTTCATAAGCATAGGCAATGGAGACGTGAGGAACCTCACCACCAAAAACTGAAACCTACTGATCCTGTCTTGCTGTGCCAGATTACTTGATTGCAATCAGAGGAGTTTTGGGAGGTTAAATCTATATTAATTGTGACAATATAATAGAGAATAGAATGTCATTTTTATTTCATTTGTAAATGTTGACTGTCTGGTCACTAAATAGTTTTTGTTTGTCTCCCACAGATATTCCCAAAGCTCCTGGGCGTATTATGCCAACTAGGAATACAGATACCTCAGTTGTTGTCACTTGGACAGAGCCCCCAGATGCCAAGGAGCTGGTTGGGTACTACATTGAGTCAAGTGTAGTTGGATCTGGTCGTTGGGAACCATGCAACAACAATCCAGTGAAAGGCACAAGGTAATGGATTTTAAAGCATGGAAATTATGGTCACCAGGTTTTGATTTACTGGGTATATATTCTTTCCAGCAATTAATAGTAGTTGAGTTAATGGCTGTGGTAGGCAGCAGCCTGGAATCACTCTTGTAGGTGAAGTTCATAAGAATTTATAAAAACATATTTCAAGCTGTGAGTCTTGTCCAAAAGGAATTTATAATCAGCCTTATATTACAAACAATTAGTCAAGGGAAAGGAAACATGGACATTGCTAGTGAAGAAAAGAGAAGCTGCTTGCTAGTTTTAGCTATTGTGCAGCCTATCAGTTTGATGAAAAACACTACACCGAGGAATGACTGAAGTTACAAATGTAGAAAACCAAACCGCGTAATGTTTGGAAGCCAAGTCCTTTGTTTTGGAAGACTGCTCTGAGCGTATCTGAACTGTGTATCTAGAATGTCATGTGGACTATATCATGCTAACAGTATTACTGTCTAACTGCTTTTTCACTTGATAATTACAAGTTATTAATGAACACTCTGTGGGTATAAACTCAAATTTCTTAGCAATGTGAAGCTCAGCCTCTAGCCAGAAAAGGCAATCAAGATTTTAAACTTTGCAAGCTAAATCAGTTTTGTGTGAATAAGGATGTAATCTTCATAGTCTAAAGGAGTAATTGCAGAACTTCAGATCAAGTGGATCGATGTCAATCCAGAAACAGTTTCTGCTTATTATGACTGATTATGCTTATTTATAATTGCTATCCATGACAACCCTTATTGCAGTGAGACTCTGCCAAATACTCTTGGGCCAAATTTCTTGTTTAGAAGGACATAGGAATGCTTAGTATAGCAAAAGTACCTAAAACCCCACTTGTTTGAATACAAACACAACAACTTCCCTTAAGTATTGTTTTGTGCATTCATATTGCAACTGCTGTATGTCCTGATATTGTATACTTTTGTATATACTTCTATGATTTATATTTTTGCTTACATCAGGTGTTGGTGACATTTTGTGCTGTTTGCTTATTTTAAAATAAGAAACATGATTTCTAGTCACTGTAAAAATAAAAATATATGCTTTTTATAAAAATAAACTAAAGTATAAAGATACTTTTAATATTGTGATGTGACTGCACTGCTTAGGTTCCTATCACGGCACTTTTGGTCAGTGTGATGTAATGTATGATGCAGTCAGGCACAGGCTGTCTGTTAACTCTTGACTTTTCTGGTTGAGTCAATCTCAAAGCACTAGCTGTGGCTCATAGTTTGCATTATGCAGGACATTTTGATGTTTTGAAATGTATTTCCTGCACATATATGGTGAAAGCAAAGTATTTGGAAAAGTCTGGTAGAACGAGAAGGGAAAATTCTGCTCTGAAAATTTAATTCAGGTTTTATTTCTTTCTCTAAAGTAAAATTTTTTATTTTGAAATACATTTTGTTTTTCACATTATATTTGTTTTGTACTTCATTGCACAATGTCAGCGTTGTTAGTGCAAGACACGACATTATAAACTAGAAGAAAATAAAGGTAACATTAAATAAAATACACTTAAAATACCTATTGAAAGATAAATGTTGTTTTAAATAAAATGTTTACATTTCCAAAACACATTTTTTTTTTTTTAAAGTTATTCCTGTCCTGGGAAATCTTGTGTTTTCAGGGTTAACACCAGAGAAAATTTGAGGGGTTTTTTATGTGATCACTAAGTAATGCGGTAGAAGAAACATTCTAATAAAAAGGTTTACCTGACAGATTACTGTGTGATGGGTAGAAGCAAGAAAGTGAAATAAAAAATCAGATACTTTTTTTTTAATCTCTTGTACAATGCCCTGTAACTTTTTTGAACACTGCAATATTTCATGTATGATTGGAAGTGAATTATGGGAGTTTCAGTTACAAGGATCTATTACTTAATGTCAAGAAGATATCCCACAAGCAAATATAGACCTTCTCTGATGATTTTTTGCATTGTTTCCGCTAGGAAAAGTTTTTTTTATATACTAGCAGAAGTAAGGTAGGTAGACCCTCTTGTAACATAACTTATGTAGTCTTAAGAAGGAAAGAGTTTTTTTTTAAACAGTATGACTGAAGAGATGTAGACCTTCATTTAAGTGACTGGGGTCATGATTTATCCTCAGTTTTCAGAAACCAGAATAAATTTTATGGAAAAAAAGCTTTCTTTTCCCCCCTTAAGTTTTTTGTTTTCTTCATAATACTTTCTAAGTATTCCTTCACTGGTTTGTTTTAGATTCATTTGTCATGGGCTTGTCAATGGTGAGAAGTACATTTTCAGAGTCAGAGCTGTTAATGCAGCGGGACTCAGTGAATTTTCACAGGATTCAGAGCCTATAGAAGTGCAAGCAGCCATTGGTAAGCTATTTTCCATTGTTCTTTTTAATGGTATATGTATTTTTAATTAAGTAAAGATGTTTTCAGCCACTATTTGTAACTAATTGTTTTGTTTTACAATGCTGTCCACAAATAATAATTTATCCATAGATCCTATGGTCTCACAGCCATCGTTTCACAGTGACTACACTCTTGTAGCCTGTTCACTTTCACCATCCAGTCTTCAGGTTTTTCTTGTGAACCACCATAAGAGAGCACTGCCAAGTTCACTTGATAAATATCCTGGAAAATGGAATGTCATTCTGACTCCGTAATGCGGTATTTGTCACCTCTAATGCACACCATCCTATATACAGTCAGTTCCTAAGAAATCTGCTTCTCTCCCTAAGCCTACTAATCAGTGCAATGTGTCTTTTGTAAATGTTCTATAACCCTGTGTGTTGTCCCTTTATTGATTAATTATTTTTGTTTTACCACTGCCTGAACTAATCCATAATGATTAATGAGATCATTGGATCAGAATAAATTGTATGTCTGCAACATCCTCGCTCTCGCTTATATGAAACGTGCATGCCATAGAGCAGAGAGATGTGGCCTGGGGCAATTACGTGAGATCAGCTTGAAAGGATCAGAAATATGACTTGGGAGATCTCATACTAAAGTAATTGTAGCAAATTAAGATTGCTATTAACTTTCCATATTTCTTCTGCTCTGAAAAATAGACATTAGTAAAAGAGCATTATGTGTGAGCAGACTGAGACATATTCTATGCATTTCAAATTTTTGTGAATTCAAGCTTAACATTTTGTGTGTAAAACCTGTGATTTGTCATACTTTGGCTGTATTGTTCAACGTATGCATTTCTTCATTCTGTTGACTAAATGGAAGGTGAAAAAAAGAAAATGTATTCTAATTCAAAATGTCTTTGCTGTTTTCTGGCAATTATAGGGGGAGGATTGCTTCATGGTGTGTGTCCTGAACTGAGTGGTAAAGCTGGTGGACTAACAGACTGCACTACTAGCTGGGAAGGCATGCATGAGTCCTCCCAGCCTATCTTTGACACAGGCGCTTTGCTAAATTGCAATGCTAAATTTAATAGAGACACACTACCCAGTAGCTCTGACAAAGTGGGGAATATGGGAGTCAGTAACACGAGAGAAATGCTTAAGGACGCTATCGCATCTGCACCACAAAATGCTGCTTCTAAGCAGGCAAGTAAGTCTCGACCCGGGGATGTTTTGACTCTGGAAAAAGTGACAAAGAAGAAAGATATAGGTGAGAGCTAATAAAATAAATATATTTCACTGCTTTGCTTCATCCACTTCAGAAGGTTGTAACCTCTGTTCGTCCACACCACAAGTGAACGTGCTCTCCAATGATGCATCTTCCATCAGGCCTGTTAATTACACGCTCAACTCTCCGTTAAGATCATTATTCATGTAATGGTATTGGAGACTGCTTTACAAATTCAGTGTCTGTTGAAAGTGAAACATAAATATCCGTTTACTAATTTAATAGTTTGTTTGACTACAAATCAATGTATCCATGTATTATTTCTAAATCACTTCAGTAATTTGTTAGGAGTCTTGTTACCTAGTCTCTGGGTAGTACATGTGAAGGAAACAAAATCTGATTATGATGGTAAGCATGAATATCTGTGGTGTGTTAGGATATATGAAGATCCTTTGTGGATTTATGCTTAAGCTACAGCATACCCTCTGAGACACTGTGTTAATGAATGCTGTATTGTACCTCTGACAGAAATATGCAGTGAGGAAAACCTATCAAGTTGAAGGCACACACAAAAATATCACGTTTTATATCGTCTACAACTTAACTTCCACTGTGCCTTAGAAATGTGCGGCTTGAATTTCATTTAAGTCCTGGTACCTGGCCAGTGAACTGAATTCCTCCCCAGGCCTCTGAAGTGAGACTCAAAGCTTGTGCAAAGCATTGAATAGAAACCAAAGTTGAGGCACCTGGGTCTAGCTGGCACTGATATAAAACATTAAAGACAAAAGGAAACATATATGAGGTAGGATTTCCATGAAAAGCAGGACTTCAAGTTCACAAGCAGGGCTCTTCACAGATGTGTGACACTGAGTGTGGGCAAGCATTTCCCCATTAGATCCAGAAAAAGCTTTATAAGAAAATGGGTTGGGATGAAGTTAATGATTTCTGTATTGTTTAAAAAAAAATAATTAAAAAAGAGGATTATGCAACAATTTTTTTAATGTGAGTTCCAGTAATAGATGGGTTCCATTTCTGGTCAATCTACAGTGCCTATGATGATGTTCCCTTTCCTTAAGGTAAGATCATGTGATGGGTGCAATGATAAAATTTGCAGAATGTATAAATTTAAAAGAAAAAAAAAAAAGATGATAAAGTCCATTCTTGGAGGGGAAAAATGTGGGCTTATTAAAAAAAAAAAAGGAACTACAATAAATATTGTATGTGTGAAAATAGGCTTGCTTTCAGCGAAAGAAAACTAATCATTGCATCTTTTTTTTTTTACTTTTCCTGTAATGTTAGTTTTAGTTCCTCATTTTTCACAGTTTTAAAGCGAGGCCTGAACGCTTACATCAGAGCTGCAATTGCAATGCATTCTTTCACTATGTATCAGCTTGCTTCTCAAAAAAACCAAATGATCCTGAAAACTAATTCCTATGCAGTTTTGACTTTTTCTTTTGGTTTATGGAATCTTTTATCCTGCATTTCTTATTCCAACTCCAGAAACTGCCCTTTGGCCACATAAATATTGTCCTAATCAGGAAATGCAGGATGGGAGCCACCTGAATATGGTTATGGAATGCCACTGTAACATTGAAATTCAACTTCCTAATTATGTGTTATTCACATTGAAACAGCTGCTCCCTCTCCACCTTATGACATCATGGTACTTGAGAGTGTTCGTGACTCGATGGCATTAGGATGGAAACAACCTAAAGTTATTGGTGGAACTGAAATCACCGGCTACTACGTGAACTACCGTGAAGTGGTTGATGGAGTTCCTGGGAAATGGATGGAGGCCAACATAAAGGCCATAAGTGAGAGGGCATACAGGGTAAGAGGTTGACTCCCGTTATTGCTGTGGGTGCAGACAGTATCTCCAAAACAGATCTCAAAAACAGATTGGGATGAATTATGATTCAGTGTACAGATTGCTGTTCAGACTGTTTTATGTCCATGATGATAAATTTATTTAGCTCTGTTAAACTTCTCTGCAAAATTATTTGTACACTTATCTGTTAGTCTGACACCGTCATCTGTGAAGTCGCTACTCTAGACATAGCCTGAATTTTTCTAAGTCAGGCTCTCACAACAAACAGCATTCATGCTGGGCTGGTTTGGACCTACCCCAGTGCTTGCTGGTGCTGGAACCAGCTCTATGCCCACTGTGTTCTGTGATCAGTTCTTGACCCAGTTTAGAGATAGTGCTAGCTACAACCTTGCTGAGCTGCTTTACAAATTAAAAACAATGCCAGGGCTGAGTTTCACCCCACTGTGAGGACAACCCTTGCCCTAAGTGAACTTGCTCTGTATCACAAGACAGATTAATGTGATAGTTGAGCAACAGCCTGCTCTCTCCCTGACTGCCAGTGTCTATCAAGAGGAAAAGGGGTTTACAATTTGAGTGTGCTACGACCACTCATGTATGCTCCACCACTGATTAGAGGAAAAGCCGAGATAGTAATGGCCTTATGTATAATGTCAATAACGCTTTCACCTCTTCAGGCACTTAGAAGCATGCTCATGCTTAATTGCCACGGTGACTTTCTTCTAAAGCCTTAAGGTTAATAAGTACCATCTGATTGATTCTGCAGATTCATAACCTGAAGGAAAACATGGTGTACCAGTTCCAGGTGGCTGCTGCTAACCTGGCTGGGGTTGGGACACCCTCCCTGCCCAGCCAGCCCTTCAAATGTGAAGAATGGACCATTGCCGTGCCTGGTAGGATCCTGAGTGGGAGGTAGAGGTTACTCACAGCCCAAGGGTGCTCTGTGACTGATTATCTAAGTTCTCAATGCTTTCAGTTTCCAGGGGAGTCAACAGGCACTGAAGTTCATACCAAGCTTGAATCTTCATCACTTTGATTTAGTACATTTACGCTGATGTGTTAAACAATCCCCACTTAATCAGTAGCATTTTACAAGCAGCTTGTATTTTCTTTATCTTTCCTGCTTGGTTCCTGTACTGTGTCTGCCACTCTGCCTCCTAGTTTAAATGGTAGACATAAATACCTGCCTAAGGTACAAGGCAGAGACAAATGAGGTCCTGTAGTCCTTGTCTAAGTGTATCACTTCAAGGCCAGATCTCTAGCCTTTTAACACTCATTGAAACGAATGAAAACAACCTCCATTGACTTCAGTGGACTTTAGAGCAGTCCTTGAAGCAGTACATTGGCTTAATTATTAACTTATTTCCACGAATTTGGAGTTTATTTGTCATTTTTGTTTGTTCATGAATATTTGATCAAGATACCAAATCTCAACAAATTGGATTGTTTTTTGGGCTAGTCTTTTTAATAGGTATGGGTTGTATTGTATTGGGACTTGATAAGATACAGAGGAGCTGCAAATGTTATGTCAGCTCTGAGTGTACAACACAGTGTCTGGTTTTGGTTTTTGAATTCTTATGCATTAACCCTTTTGTGATTTATTTTGATGCCACAACTCCAGTTTTTACCTTTCAGGGCCACCCCATGATGTCACATGCACAGAAGTTAGGAAGGACTCTTTAGTTTTACTGTGGAAGGAACCAGTTTATACTGGTCGTAGTCCCATAGCTGGTTATTATGTTGATATGAAGGAAACTGAAGCAAAGGAGGAACGTTGGAGAAGTGTCAATGAGAAACCACTTCAGAAGAAATTTTTGAAGGTAAATAGCTGAAGATTCAAGTACTGGTATAACAGTATGATCTTGAGGAAGTCAGCCTTCAACAGCATCATCCTGTGTTGATCATGGTTCCATTTAATGAAATACATAGGAGCTTATGTTGTGCCAAGGATACATGTGTAATGCACGGTAGGTATAGTGAGACAAGACAGTAACTCAGAGGACAATCATAGAATCATAGAATG
>NW_010231725.1:364-610 GCF_000690775.1 Eurypyga helias | reverse complement strand
GACCGCGGGGGACAGGGACGCGCCTGGTCGTGACGGTGGTCCTGCAGCTCCATGTCCCTGCAGAATGACGCTGGAGGCCAAAGGGTGCTGGTCAACAAGTGGAGTACCTTCAACAAGGCCCGGCTGGTGTGCTCCGTCCCCGGCCCTGGTGGCATTGACACCCACTTCGATGAGCTGGGTAAGGGCTGCGGGGACCTGGGGACCCTGCCAGCACTGCACCCTTCCTAGGTGGCTTTGGGACGCCAC
>NW_010231725.1:0-284 GCF_000690775.1 Eurypyga helias | reverse complement strand
GCCCTCTTCAGCACTGTCAGGTTGGTGGCCCAGATCTGGCCTCTGGGGACATCCAGCATCCAGCCCATGACCTGCCCTGTCACTGTCCCCACGTGGCTGCCGGCTGCTCCCCGGCCTGCGCCCGCTCTGCCCTGCTCCGTACGGAAATGCCGGTGCCCCCGTGCCCCTGCTGCCAGGACCGCACGTGGGTCTGCTCACCCACTTCACCGTCCCCTTTCAGCCACGTCTTCCAGGGCTCCGCCGTCTGCGTGTACCGCATGGCCGACATCCGGGAGGTGTTCAAC
>NW_010231724.1:2910-46153 GCF_000690775.1 Eurypyga helias | reverse complement strand
CCTTCCAGTACCTGAAGCTTGGGGGCAGGGACTTTTTACAAGTGACAGAACAAGGTGTAATGGGTTTAAATTGAAAGGTGGGAGATTTAGATTAGGTATAAGAAAGAGAGGGGAGAGGGTGGTGAAGCACTGGGACAGGTTGCCCAGAGAAGCTGTGGATGCCCCATCCCTGGAAGTGTTCAAGGCCAGGCTGGATGAGGCTTTGAGCAACCTGGTCTAGTGGAAGGTGTCCCTGCCCATGGCAGGGGGGTTGGAACTGGGTGATCTTTAGAGTCCCTCCTAACCCAAACCATTCAATGATTATGTGCCTTATTTCCTTTTCTTGCTTTCAAAGAAATTACAATCATGCACAACACTTTCATTGGATTTTAGAGAGGAAAAAGTATTTGTTATAGTCTGATGTAACCCAGAATAAAAACTCAGTGGGAAAAAAGATAAGTCATAAAAGAACATCCAAGAAAGTAAAAAAAAAACCATCAGTTTAAAACCTACAGGTCACCACCGTAAGAATATTACCACAGGACCAATTCTAATGGCACCCTTTTATTTGTTTTCCATCACTCTGTGGCACAAATTATTACATATGAAAAACACATCAAGCACGACAGTTTTAACTATTCTGAATTGGTTCCCCTAACTCTGCAATTGCATATTCCTTAAATGCAATCAATATGAAACTTTCTATATAATACAGCACATAAAAGCACATGCTCAGACTTTGCTTCTTGGATTATTGGTCATATTTATGGCTTCCCACTCAATTGTAAAATTCTGTTGTATCCAATGGGATCAATCATTACTTGAAACAAGAGTGTCTACTGCTTCTTGTATGGATGGACATGAGGATGTGGATAAATGAATTAGGTGAAAATAGCACTGAGCATTAACTTCGTCGCAGTGAGGTACTTGTTGTAGGGAGATTAATTACAGAAATTTTAATTCATAAGGAATACTTATCAGAGAAAAAAGCTCCAGAAAAGTCAAGTATTCTGACAGCCTAATTAGTGACTGAAGTGTGACACAGTTCAATACTTGCCAACGATCACAAAGTCCAAAACCTTTTTTTTATTTAGGCCTCTTGTAAAGGAAAATGATACAAACAATGTAATTTTCCCCAAGTATATCCTAAATGCAGACATTTCCAAGAGATGTTAGCATAATTTTTTTTTTTTTTTTCTTAATTTCTTCTAGAAAGTAGATGTCTTCATGGTTTCTTGCTTAGGTATGTAAGGAAGATGCTGACAAAAGACATTTGAAACAATAAAGCATGAAAGGTTACATTTTTCAGTTGAGAAATTTGCTTGTAAGCATAACCATTTCATGGTTCACTTTCTGGGCCATTTTATCCACTGTTCCCAGGCCCAAATCCCCAAATTCTTCAGGAAGGTTTTCAATGTTTTATTTTAATCTGTAGAGGCAACTGTTTGTTGTCTCACTTCTGCTAAGGCAGCAGATACTGATAAATGGTATGATTACTCTGAATTAGGGAGATCTGACTGTTATCTTATGTCTGAATTCCAGAAAATTCACAGGTTGATGACTGAAAAGTCACATATATAAATCTTTATGTCAAATGATAATTCTGGAAGCAGGCAGATGTAAAGAAACTGGACTTAAAGCTTCTATTAGCCTTATTGAGATTTGCCTAGTTCAGAAGTTATAAAAGTTTATTTCATCTGGAGAAAAAGTTGCATTGTCTTCACCTGTTTACACTGAACAGGGAAAGCATAACGGATGTATTGGTACCCACACAAATAAGACACGATAAACATTCTATACTTACATACAATGTCACCTTCCAGTGGTTCCAAAAGCAAAACACACTGACTCGCACCACACGAACACACATACAGGCAAAACTGCAGTTGTAGACATCAGTCATGCAGCCCTGAACTGTGCCCACCTCAAGAGCAGGATATACAGATGCTGGGGGCACACAACGCCACTACAGCACCAAGCACATGAATGAAGTACGGTATATCAGATTCCAAATTAGTCTGCAAATTTTCTTGGGTAGAGCAGATTTACCTAGGCAAGCCATGAGAACTTCTTGTACATTATTAAGGACAAAATATAAACTGGTGGAATTTTCTCCCTTCAAAGTAATATGGGATTGACAAACAACTTTGGAAAAATTCATGGCTAACCATTTAAAATTGCAAATTAATCTTCAGTACCTAACCTTGACTATAATTTCACCATAAGAAACTCCTGGAAATACAGAATGTATATGTCCACTAGATTTGGTAATCAAAATCTCTCCCTACTGTTAGATTAACAGTTCATGAAATTTAAGGTATCAGAACAAGCCAAAGAAGCAAACTCATTTCGCAAAAACTCTCAACTCAGTATTAACTAAAGGTTTTGTCTTGTAATTAGCTTTTGAATTATGGCAGCAGCTCTACAAACAAGTCTTCCAAATCTTTAAAAAAAGTATTTGCACAAACTAAAGCTGTGCTAACAGTGATATTAAACCAAAACTTTTTTTGGTTTGTAACGTCTTTGCTCTTGTGTAGGAAGCCACTTTGTCTGTCTATTTAAATCTCATCTGGATGGCACAACATGCCAGAAAAGTCTTCTAAAATCTGAAAAACTTTCTACTGAAGCAATATAATTTAGCTACTCAGTTACCTCAGTATTGACCAGGACTTACAGAAGCACTTGGCTCAATTATGATTCTTTGTCTTCCTCACACTTTTACCTTTTCACTAGGTATTTGCTCTTAAATAAAGCATCCCATCTCAGCAAAGGAAAGACCCCACCTGAACTACTGCATCCAGCTCAGGAGTCCTCAGTACAAGGAAGATGTGGATCTGTCATATGCAGGTCCAGAGGAGGGCACGAAGATGCTCAGAGGGCTGGAGCCCCTCTGCTATGGGGACAGGCTGAGAGTTGGGCTTGTTCAGCCTGGAGAAGAGAAGGCTCTGGGAGACCTTGTAACAGCCTTTCAGTACTTAAAGGGTGCTTGTAAGAAAGATGGGGACAGAGTTTTTAGAAGGGCCTATAGATAAGGGAGAAAGTCCTTTTTTACGATAGGGGTGGAGAAACACTGGCAGAGGTTGCCTAGAGAGGTGGTAGATGCCCCACCCCTGGAAACAGTCAAGGTCAGGCTGGAGAGAGCTCTGAGCAACCCAATCCAGTTAAAGATGTCCCTGCTCATTGCAGGGAGGGTTGGACTATGTCATCTTTAATGGTCTCTTCCAACCCAAATTATTCTATTATACCCTTTTAAATATCAAAGTTTTCTTGAATTTTCCTTTACAGAGAAGATACACAAACGTAATGTGCCATTAGTATTACCTATTTAAAGAAATGTACTATGTTAACTTCAAAGTCTTTCAGCTTTACAGTATAAACCCTGGTCACTGCAAAAGACTAAAAGCATGAAAATTAGTAGTTTTTCATGTTAACTCAATAAATTAAATACTTTAACTATCTCACAGTAACTGTTTACTCCTCTATACAGAAATCAACCCCAAGTACATAATAGCAATCTACGTTGTCAAAAGAAGAAGCAATCTTCAGAGTTTAACACAAGGCAAGTCGCATTGGATTCTCTATGTTTGCTTTCAAAGTCTCCAGAAACTTTGAAGCCAGTTCATCATCTACTACCCGACCATCACTCGAAAGAGTCACTGTCATAAGTCGATGCTGCTTAAGTGTCTCATTCCCTTCTTCATCTTCCACAATCTTGAGCTCCGGTCTTGCTCGGCCCACAGCTAGGATGCAGGCCTGCGGAGGGTTTATGACTGCAGTGAAATCATTGATGCCAAACATGCCCAGATTGGAGATACTAAATGAAAGAGAAAAGAGTTACCAGTAATATTACATATCCCCTAGAAGAAATAATCTATGTTTAATGACTACTATGACCTAATTCTTTCCCAAGGCCAAACCCATTAACTTTAAAATAGATCTGAACTGGATTTCAGGTGGGCAGATCTACTCTCAAGAGTTTAAGATTTTTGCAATTGCAACTAATGCACCTTTTTAAAAGTCCCATTTCTTTACAGTAATGCAACCTTGCACTGCATGCACTACAGACAGAAAGCAGGACAGGAAAGTGGTATCGTCAAAAAAAACTTTGCCTGTTCCTGTAGGAAGCCAAGATTTTTTAGACTTTAAGTTACAATGGCTGCTGATAACCAAATGATACAATTTGGCCATCTAAATACCACCTGCGCAAAGAAAAGCCTTATCACATGCCTTTCTCCCTTGAACACTTTTGTCTGTGTCACGAACTGGGAAGTGGTATATTAGGAAAAGCTTGGACTCTTTTGTGACAGACTGCCTACAGAGAAAGCTTGCCCGCTATCGCCTCCTTTTTGTTACAGTTACTGCCAAGAGTGGAGAAAAGATAAATCTGTAGAGACTTGTGCTGGTTTTAGCTGTGACAGAGTTAATTTTCTTCACAGGAGCTAGTATGAGGCTGTGTTTTGGATCTGTGCTGAGAAAAATATTGGTTACACTGGTGGTTTTAGTTGTTATAAGGAATCTTGATATCAAGTCAAGGACTTTGATTCAGTTTCTGATACTGCCCCTGTCTTCCCAGTTTCTTCTCTACAAGCAGCTGGGAGGGGACACAGTTCAGACAGCTAATCCAAACTATCAAAGAAGTATTTTATTCCATAAAATCTGTGCTCCAGATTCCCTTACCAACCATCCTTCAGCCTGGTGGAGGGAGGATACAGGATCCTCTTCATGTTTGGTTTTTTTTTTTTTTTTTTTTTTTTTTTAAAGCATCTGTTCCTGTTTCTGTCTTAGGGAGGGCAGAGCATGGTTCCATCAGCCTCTCTTTCTCACACTGCCTGATGCTCCTTAACCTCTCTACTGTCTCTTGTAGCTCTGGCACCAGGCTGAACAGACCATCCACCTGGTCACACTGCACACAGCTGTTGTCACTACTCCCACCTGTTACCAACAAAATGCCCACAGTTATTCACACTCAGGGGCCATTTATGTTGATGAAGACTTCCAAGCCTCCACCGCTGCATTTCCATAAGCATTTTCTGCTGAAAAGTTTAGAGATTCTTTTGAACACTATTCCAGCACGAGCAACATACTCCAGACAGTTGCAACCCAGGCACATTAATATACATCACAGTGATGTTTCTGCACAAGTCTGTAGTATTACTCTCACCACAAATATCTATAGTAGAAGATATGATTAACATTAGCATTCCTAATCAGCTTTTAAAAAATTGACAGAAAGTGAGCTAAGCCAAAGTTCATAACAAAAAAATATTGCTTGATGATACTGTGTCATAAAATACAGTACATTAAAAGTTTTAGAAACCTGGGGAGTGTAAAAAGTCAGTTTGGAAATTATTTGTGCAACCGTGCCGCTATATTTATGCTAGTGTTTTATACATGCCATTTATTTCTCATCACCAAGTTTGCTAGCTCTTTTTGCAGAGTACATATATAAAAAATATTTACCAAATATATGGATATCACTGTCTGCTGCAATACGTCTGCCATACAAATGCTTTTAAAATATTTACTTTAAAACTACTATCAATGGGTTTTTCTAACTACAGAATACAACTTAAAAAAACCCAACAATTCTTCTGCAACTGGGAAAAATTAGGTGCAAAAATAAAAGTCAGATCAGTCTCAATATGAAAAACATGAATTTCACACCAGATTCAGATGAAATTAATCTGTACCAGGACAACTGTTGCCCCCTGATACAGGATGCTTGGCCTAGGTTCAGTTTTCAGAATGATCACAGAGCTTCATCCTAAATGGAGCAAGATTTTTAAAAGGCAACGCATTAACACACAGCAGAACAGCTGAGGATAAAATGGTTCTGAACTCACAATGAACGTATTAAATGCTGACAGAGAGTTTTACCTAAATGATCCTCCCTGGTACTCTTCTGGTAACAGTTTTCCATCTCTTGCTTTCTTTGTTAGAGCCTAAGGAAAATGAAGTAAGAAAAAGAAGAGAGAGGAAAGAAATTGAAGTGTTGCAATAGACTAATTCTTTTTACTTCAGTAAGACATAAGTACCATATAGCCATTAAAAAGTCATCTGCTTTTGGATTTAGGGAAGCACTTCACCAACACTGTTGTTGTAGCTGCAATGATTTGGCAAGGAAGATAGGACACACACCTTCATTTTCCCAACGATACTGGCTGTGCAGTAAAAGCTGTTCTTACCTTAAAAACCTGGTTCCAGTTTTTTAGATTATAAAAATATCTAGCAAAATACTGATGAGACAAATTCACAGTATACTTTTTAACATATTTGTTTAAAGAAACCACCAGGTACCACTTAAAAACTTTCTAGCAGATACATAGAGAATGTATTTCTTCCAACTAAGCATTAAGGGCCTTAAAGACCACCCTTCCTGTGACCTCCATTTCATTTGTGACACTTTACTTCTAAACATAATAGAAGAAACTGTCCACAAACGTTTTGTTCAAAATACAGTTCATGTTCTAGGATGAGATCACAGAGAAAAGGAAACGTATCCCCTTCTAGGATGTTTCTAACTTAGAGGTGTCCTTAGATGGAAGCAGTGGGAATCGGGATGATAACTCTTACAGCAGTTGTCACATAATAAAGGACTGTGTGGACCTCAGGAGAAATGGCACCCATTGGTGGCTCAAGAGCCAGTTATTCAGCCACCAACCCATTCCTAACACCCTGTGAGAGCTCAGTGGAAAAGGCGGTGACTGGAAAGTGTCAGATGACTTCTCCACTAGTAGTACCTGTTCAAAATGAGAAGCTCTTCAGCTGACAACGGAGACTGAAGTGGGAATATATGAAGGACAGAGGACCTACCTACCCTACTCATACCAAATACATTTAGTGTTTTTGGCTTGGATCGTATTTATCCAGCAGGTGGAAAAGCACATGGAAAATGTCACATTGTGATAATTGCAGCATTCTGACATTTTAAGACAAAAACAACTGTTTCCAAAAATACAGTCAGGGAAATAGACTCAGATCTGCTTCTGGGAAGAGTGGTAAAAGCAACACAGTCCATTTATATTCTCCTTCTTCTGGTAAAAACGATAAAACTACTAATTGTTTCCAATCACTTACTTAGGGAAATGTCAGTGGAATTGAATAACCAATAAACAAAATCTATTTTATCACAACGTGAAAGAAATATATCACATTTGTGAAACTTTCTTCGAGAATATTATTCCATGAATCCCTTTCCATTTTCTAGGAATTTTCTACTCCCTTTCTGGGATTCTACCCCTGTTTTCTAGGACTTTTTCCATGTTCTTTCTAGGAACTGACTTTTTCCCCCATACCTTCCTTTAAAAAATTTCTAGATTTCTTTTCAGGAATTGTCTGTTCTGCTTTCCAGGGATTTTCTACATTCAGTCTAGGAATATCCTGTCAAGCATTCAATTCAATCTACCAAGAGGTAGCTTCTATGAAACCTCACACCTGCCTTTAAGGACCAGAGTCAGTGAGTGGAAACTAAGATTGAATTGACTTCTTGCTGTTTGCATGTGGGTGGAGGCAGATTCAGTACAAGATAAACTTCCACAAAGGTAATGAGTCGGTTAGTAGTTATAGTTGTCACATGGATCAATCCTGTCTCATGTTATAATTCTGCTGGTCATGGTAAACAACTGTCTTCCCTGTATACATTTGTAAACATCTTTCAGTCACAGGGTTCTGGAAGGCCACAGTAATTTAACGACTGCAATGACTTTAGCTTAAAAATAAACATTTAGAAGTTTAAGGGAATCTCATACTAATGAGTCGCCCACTAAATAATTTAAGCTTACACCAAGTTTTAAAAGACTTTGACACCCATAACATGAATTTAAAAGTTAAAAGGATACACTGCATTTTATTTTAGGCTTTTATTCATCTCTGATTAATTAGTGAACCAAAAGACAATAGCCATGGGAACAACATTCACACAAAAGGTCAGTATAAGCATAATGCATATATACACTGCATTATTTGAATCACGAAAACACGGTGCTAGAATGCACATGACCTGGAAATAACATACATGCAGCAGAAGAAGATATATAAGCAATCTACACAAAGAAAGCACCTGCCAAACTACAGGGAGACTGGCAGAGAAACAGCTGCAGTTTCAGTCTGTGCCTCACGCATGTACATGTCAGGTACATACTTATTTCAATAATTTGGTGACGAAGTTGAAAAACAAAATTATATTGGTGTGGACATCTGCAGTCTATGTGACCCACTGACTATCATATTGAGTAGTGTGAGCTGTGTTATACACATCCCATGTGAAATGAAAGGGGAATAGTTACTCTATCGTAGCCCTACTAAGCACAATGCAAGTGTACATTCCCATAACAGGAACTGCAGGACACTAATTTATGGTAAGAGATTTGTAATACAGCATCACAGTATCACAGGTATTGGGAATGACAATGAAAGCACAACATAAAAAGTTTTGAAGTGGTACATGATGGTTTCTTTAAACAAATATGTTAAAAAGAATACTGTGAGTTTGTCTGATCAGTATTTTGCTAGATATTTTTGTTACCTAAAAAACTGGAGCCAGGTTTTTAAGGTAAGAACTTCACTTCAATGCTTTTCTTTTTGTCATTCTATCAGTAATCACAGAATAATGTAACAATCTCAGCTGACCACCTTCCTTGGCTGGCTATTCAAAGGATTTGCTTTTACACCACATTCAACATGAAGTAAGCAATATGGACTAGAAAAAAAAATGTTAAAAACATCCAATTATGAATGTTTTGTGGCATGACATGCCTTTTTCCACCACAGCTCTTGGTTGGTTGTTCCTCTTGGCCAACACAGACTATTATGATTTCTGTAGTTTTTGAAAAAAGACAAAAATTTACAAAGTGCAGCTTGTGTCTAGTTTTAAGACAGTTTTGTGCCCTAGCAGCTACTTCTATTGCATTCCTTAGACACCGTAGGTCTGCGATTAGCACTCAATAAATGACAAAAACAGGCTCGTGTTGGAGCATTCCATCATTCATTGTATTTTTACATGCCACAAAAAATTTGTTCTGTGGCTGGCCACAACTGCTACAGATTCAAGTCACTAACTGGCACCTGGTCTATGCAAAATAATGCTCATTAGTCTGAGGAGTTTAATGTTACCTTTTGGGTGACATTTTCAACCAAACTACACATTGAAAAAATGAAGACAGAACTAAATGTAACAATGTAACTGCACAGAAAGGAACACAAACAGCTACAAGAGTACTTCTGGGAAAGGGGGGAAAAAACCTCAACCAAACAAAATCCCAAACCTGAAGACCAGAAATAATAAAGAAATTAACATTAATCCTTGAGAAAATGCTAGATAAAGAAATACAATCATATTAAATTGCATAATTCTGTGAAGGTTTATTTTTCAAACAGTCTAGCCGGCAACTAAGTAACATGATGGCTAAACTGCTGTTAATTACAAATGAGCAGAGTTGCAAAATTAATAATAATTTGAAGTCTAAGCGACGCTGAAACTACTTTAGATCAATTTTGAAACTGCTTTTGTTATTACTGATGTGTATCTGGGTCATGGTACATTGACTGCTACGAAAAGCTATATAGATACTATATTCCTCAGCCTACCGTACATACAAGATTTACCTTTGCAGAGGCAGCAATTTCCCTTATTCCCTTGGCACCAACATCTTTTATGATTGGTGTAATGAGACCTCGGTCTGTTGCCACAGCAATAGAAATGTCAATGGACTGCAGCCGCCTGCAGACTTCTCCATCCCAGGTTACGTTCACATCTGGCATTTGCTAGAAGAGAGAGTGTAAGACAAGACAGCTGTTAAGAACAATGGTACAATCAAGTAATAAAAAAAAAAGGAAAATCCTTTAAGACACGCAACTACACACAGACATTGACCAAATTAATTAGTGCACCACAGATTACTGTCTGTAAATGAAGGCAAAAGAACAGGTCACATCTGTTATCAGGACTGTCACGAGCAAGAAAAAAAATCAAATCACTGTGAGGTTCTAAGAATATTGTACATGATTAGCTTGCATTTATTTTATTTTATTTAAACTTACTTTGCTAAAAAGCATGAATTTATGCTCCAGAAACTGAAATTGGCTGGGCAGACAGAAGATTTTTGGTGCTGCTGGAAAAAAAAAAAAATACAAAAGCCTACAAATTCCTTCAGGAGTCACTCAAATTACCTTACAGATAACAAGCACACAAAGCTACAAAGCAGTTACATTTCCACCCCAAAATAAATCACAGGATAGTGACTTAAAAAGCATGGAAATGGCCACCCTACTATACCCATGTGCTGTTTTCCACTTGCATCTCAAACATCACTCTCAAAGGAAGCTAAAAATAGAATATGCTGCAGGGTTATTCAGATACGGTTCTCCTAAAATGCATCCGATATTTTGTGCGTGTGTGTGGACTCAGTTAAAACTGAGATAATGTTTACTGATAATATCAATGAGGTTTTTGAGTTTACCATATAAAGCTGAAACAGAACAGGGGAAAACAAAAAACCCCAAACCAAAAATACAGGTGAAGTCTCAGGTAACTGATCATACATACTGTAAAGGTACTATTTCCAGTAAATTTAAGATTAGTATTTAGTGACCTTAATGAAAGTAGGAAGCTGATTTCATAGTGGAGAAGGTATTATCTAAGCATTATCTGATCATTATTATCTAAACATTATCCAAACTAGCTCCTCTCCTAGAAGCGGTGTAACAGTACTCTCCAGGATGACAGCACTCCTCTGTGCAAGTTAAATAAAACTCAGGGAAGTCTCACAGTATACACAGTTGTAAGATGCCTTCAGGTGGGTGCTGTGCAAGTATCTCTATATAAGGTATCCAAAAGACATGGTAGGGAGAAGGAGTTTTTCCTATCAACTTCAATATGATTAGAATAGTCTTAATTTTGATGTAGACCAGACAGTATTATTTCTCCCATCACTTCAGCAATGAAAGACTACTTACTTTTAAAGGACGGCCACTATATTGGCTGTTGTTACTACGCCCAACCACTTGTGGAGATCATTTCCACTTGAGTATTTAGCGCCTCCTTCTGTTTCTGGTAAAGAACAACTTGAGAAGTTTTTTCCAGTCCATCCCATGCCCAGAATTTCTCTCAGGCACTTGCTTATGAAACTGCCTAGAATCCTGTCTATTTTCTCTCAAAATCTGTAGTTCTTGCAATTATACAATACTTTTTAGACCACGTTTGGCTAGAAATCTCTCAAGTCCATTCCAATGCAGTGTTCTCTCTTAATTGCACACATCCATGGGAATAGTTCCCCAATTTAAACATCACTTCCTCCTTCAGCATTTTGTTAGTTAAAATAATCCTTGCAAATGAGAAAAACGGCTCTCACTCCCTTTCTAATGTTTTTATATTGTTATGACGTAATGGAACTAGTCTGGACCCTTGTTCTGCTTTGTCTGTAGCTTTTAGAACCTGCTGCTCAAACAATGCAATGATATCAGAAAAGTTTAGCTTTTCTAGGCATTTACCATGTAGCCAGAAGGTGTGATCACTGTGCAATCAAGAAGGTATAGGTAACAAATCCATAGCAATACCAAACTGCTTCAAAATCTGCACTCCTTCATTGACACACATAAGTACACTGCCTTGATGACAACAACAAACTCCATGGGATAGTTTGAGCATCAAGTGTGTGTCCCTCTTAATTATCCTTCTACATAACAGAGATCTTTTCCAGCTGTTAGCAACCACTAAAAGACACCATTTCCTCCTGAACCTTAAAAATACTGGCTGTCAGGCTCGTCAGAGCTCCCACATATGATATTCTAAAATTTAGTGCAAACTGAATTTAAACTAAAATCCACTCCACATCTAAGTGAAACCCCCCCAGTTTTTTCTTTTCACAGATTTGGAAATAAGATTGATTTCCCATTAGGTTTTCCATGTGATTATGTTTGAGATATTCTGGACGAAGAGGAGACAGTTCCAAAGCATGGGAGTTCTCCCAAGGACGAATCTCTGAAACCTTTCAGTTTCAAAAAATTAAGTGGCACTGGGAGTGTTTTGCAAACAGAGCAATCAACACAAATTGGAAGGCAATGTATCCAGTACTACCCAGAGAACATACGATTAGCTTACGGAGACTGTGAAGCCTCTGTGGTTTGGCATGGAATAAGTAGACCCGAATGAAATTTAAAGACCTTAACTTCAGGATGCATTGCGATCATTTAACTTGTATATTGACAAAAGGGACAATGACAATTCTTAGTAATGAGCAAACATTGGTTGCCTGAAGAATTTTTGATTCAAAGCAGAGGTCACTGAGTATGCCATCAGAATACATCTGAGGTAATACACAAGACTGGTGTAAGACTTGAGATAAATGTTTGTTTACAAGTGTAAGAGAAAATAAGATGCAACAGCAAAGACGACTTGTCTTGCCAACTGCCTTACTCTGCAGACAAAGCATCTATCGTTATCTGCAGATGATAACTATAGTAAGTGAATCTTTACTAAGAAGTTCTCATTTTTATAGTCCACAGCATAGAGTGTGTAAAGAATTTCACGTGGAGAACTTAAAAAACCCTTAAAATGAGTGATAAAGAATTACAAGCTTTGCTATGATTGCATTCATATCACCAGATCAGCTCACAAAATACTTTGTCTCCTTGGCAGTTTACTATAAAACTTATTTTTTTCAAAGTCAATCATTCACTTACCTTCAGAGTAACGGCAGTTGCCTTGATAATAAAATCATTTACAGATACTTTAATGTCCTCTGCAAAAAAAAAAAAAAAGAAGAAGATACAACAATCATTGCTCATAAGATTTATCAGCATTCCAATGATTCAGATTTTCTTCTTTGAAACACTGTCAGAAAGCAACTCATCTTCAAACTGCAGTCATAAAAGCAAGAAAAGTTTTCTCCTCCTTGGGACAAAAGGGGTATCCATCAAGGAAAAGTCTCCTGAGCAGAGACATTCTTACTAGCTGTTATGAGAAGGTCTAAAAAGCTGCAAATGAGTATTACTACTCATTCTTGTAAGTTGCAGCCCATATTTACTGTCTATGTAGATAGCTATTTTAGGACCTAAACATATAGAGACAGTACTGGAGATAATACATCACACTACCTAAAGAATAGTTAATAGGCATAATTCCACAGATCAGCTTTATTCAGCTATAAATGAGAAGTATGTTATTCTCTAGTGATCTCTCGGGCCTTAAAATTAGCAAGCAAAAGCATCTGTTAACCTTTAAAATGGACTAATGATACATTCTAAGGCAGGTTGCAAAATAACGAGTTGTGAAAATAAAAGCAAAGCTACACACAAAAAAAAGGCAGCATTAGTTGGAAGCAGATAAAATAACCTTGACAGGATGGGATTTTTTCCAGTGTAAGCCTAAAAACCACTGTGTAACACTTTATTACATTTGCTCCCTCTCCCCAAAAGCTCGGGGAAAAAGGAGGGATGGAAACAACGGCTATATGTGCTCTGCATTATTTTTTTTCCCCAAGTTCTAGGAAACCAAAAGCACTAACTAAAATCAGGACTGGTAGCAGAAGCAAAGGCTACAAATACACTGCAGAATACGCAACAGTTACTACAAGATTATCCTGAAGATGTGTGATATTTACACAATATTAAATGCATCATTCTCACAACAAAAAGCTGCATCACTATGCTACCATCATCACTGGTGTCAGATGAACAGATCAAGAGGTAAAACTACTTCATTTTCAAATCTGGTTTACGGCATGTAATACACATACCTTTAGAAATGCTTTTGTAAAGGGAAAGTTATTTACAGATAATTGTATTAAATGAAATCATCTTAAATGAACATAAATTTGGAAGAATTAATCAAGTGTCCACTTACCATGTAACTGACCTGCAGTGTTTGCCATGATTAGCAATCTATGAATACAAGAGCCAGAATTCTAATGTGGAATTTGCAAGCATTATGTTGCAGTGACAGAATTTCATATCAGACGAACCTGCGTCTTAGTAATCAAATATATTTCATATTTTGATTCATGTTACATTCCTAACCCTTGGCAAAAATGTCACTGTCCACTAGGGGGGGCAGGAATACAGTGAAAACATGAGTACAGTTAAATGAAGAGTATCTGACAATATTTTACCCTCCATCACTGAAGTTTACAGTAGGGATAATTACTATCTTATATCCCCCAAACCAAAGAAGCTTACAGTAAGTAGGGAATGCTGCATAAAACTTCCACATTATGTTGGTAAACAACACCAATAATGTTTTGGTCAAATCACTGAAAGATTTTGTCAGTCTGCTTGAAGAATAACTAATTGTGGATCATCATCCAAAGCTACAGAAATAAAAACATTATTTTAAGATTAGCAATTCACAATTTGTCACTGGTCAGAAGTATTTATGTGACACTGGAGTCTATGTGTCATTGACCTGAAAACTGACAGTTGTCTCCTGAAGGATAGAATAACACACCTCTTGCTCTCTACCAAATTATTTATTAATTACAAGAAGCAATTCTTTATTTATTACAGACAACAATTACACATTACATAAGTTATTTAATGCACATTGTGCAATTAGTACTTTGCACCTAAGAACAAAGCAGCACACTAAAGTATGTATCTTCCCCGGATTCCAAGAAATGCCAACTCTACCTCCCTGTGTATTTGTACAAGTATCTTATCAGTGAAAGATTCACACCCATCCGCTTGCTTAAGTTCAGTACCCAGTTCTTTTCTTTCAAGAACTGAAAAGGGATGTGACATAAGGATATCTATTCACAAAACCACAAACTGTTTTATTACTGCTTATTGCTAGCTAGAAAAAAAAAAAAAACAACCGAACAAACCACCCTCTCCCTTTCTTTTATTTGACAGCAGTCCAAACTGAATCTTCTACATCTAGGATGCTCAAATAACAGTTCAAGTCACAAATAACCCGAAAAATCACCTGAAACACTATTTGGACTCATAATTTCTGTGAAACCAACATGTTTTCTTTCAGATTCGCTTTAATTAATGTCAATTACCACTAAAGCTTCAAATGAAAAACAAGGTTTACTTCCACAAACCATACTGATTAAAATACTGTGTTTGCAATTACATATAAAAGAAGCAACTTAACGTAAAAAATATAAGATACATGTCTCAAAGACATTGCTCAGCTACTGCAATTTGACAGAACCACACCTCCAAGCTGATATATTTTTTCCCCTTAGCCTTACTTCCTCCTCATTCTTATTTTCAAGAAATGCAGCCTTCAGATGTACAGCAATACATTGTAACAACTTATACTTCCTCCTTCCTTGTTAGTGTGTATTAGGATCTTCACACTTTCAAAAGCTTTGTTAAATAAAGCCCCGATTACTACCTAGAAAACTAAATTAAAACAGTCCTCCTACTCTTCCATTACCTTTCAAAGTCATGACTGCATTTTGCCTTGAAATTAATAACTGTCTGACAATAACCAAAGTTTCAAAACTGACATAAATGCTGAAGGTAATTCAGATTTTTCCTTAGTATTACTATCACATGCAGCCTCTGAAAAAATTGTTCAGTAAAAAGTTATGACTGAAGTTGAATGAGTGTTGTCAGCAATGATGATGTTTTAGAACAGAAAAGTGCCATGTCACTGCCTTATAAACATTCACTTTTCATTATTGTGGTAACGTCTAAACCAGCATACAATATTCTATTTCTACTACGTGGTGTAATAATGAGGATACGCATCTAAAAGCTGAACCACTGTGAACAAACAATTTAAATGGTACCAGAAAAAAGGACTAATTGAACAACACCAAAAAGATTCCATGTGAGATTGTTTATGTACCTTTCTCCTGTGTAGGCAACTGTATTCTCCCCACTGATGTTTTCAGTAGCAAACTTTGGTCTTTTTTTAAAAAGCATATAGGAGAGGAAAAAAAAGAATAATAATATTGTTTCTCCTCATTATGAAATAATGAGCCTTCAGGTATTTTTACCCAAGTAACAGACTTAGTACCAGGCTACGAGGTGTGTGTGTGCATGACTCCCTCAGCAAACAGAACCTTCGCTACTTGCTTATGCAGCCTGAACAGTGTGGAAAATGAGATTTCCTAAAACGGAATGAATGATGAATGAAAATTAAATTTATGAAGTGGCAGAGATTAATCTGCATGCCTGGAACAGTATGCAAACTTTGTAGGTATTGAAAAGTCAAGTTTTGTAAACAAGTGATTCTTTCACCAGCATAATTGGCTAAAACTATCAAAAGAAAAAATAATTAATGTTTTCCCAATTTAATTTGATAAGCGTCTCGCTAAAAGAAGGAAAAATTAATTTTAAAAGCTATGCCTGATTAGTTTGGCTGCAACTGATAAAGTAGACATCAACTGATCTCAACCGACTTCCAGCAGATAAAAGGCAACAGATACGTATTTTTAGGCAGAGATAAGATATTGTCAATTCAATAAACAATACTGCTAACCTCAGACACTATAATTATTATTCTTTGCAAAGAATACTCCATATTTTATAGAAACTTAAGTCCAGAAGAATCACTTACAGATATTGTGTTCACTCATACTACATGATCTTGGTGTATTCGTCAAGTTTTGCTTTAAAACCAGACAGATTTCCCAAGAAGGTTACTCCTCCTCGACAGCTGCAGCCAAACCTCACTTTTCAATGTACCAGAACTAGTTAGAGCTCCACGGATAAGCAGGAAATTTGAAAGCAGCATTGCTGCCACCCATGCACCTCTCCCTTGCTGTCAGCTACTGCCTCCTACTTCGCAAGATCACCCCAACTCTGCTTCTGTAACTGATTCTCAGGTCCAATGCCAAAACATATCAGTGGATTGGGACAGCTTAAAATAACTCAACTGTTGGCATCAGAGGGAATGAAGATACTGCAGAGTCAGAAACACACAGCACAGGTTTTCAACTGTTTAATCCAGGTTTTCTGCAAAGAAAAATATCTCTAAAAAAATCTACAACCTCTGCAAGTAGTTTAGGAGATAAGTGAAGATGGAAGATGTGACTGAAAAAAGGCAAAGTCATTCATTCATTTCTTCCACAGCTTATCAGACTGGTGACAAGAGCAATGACCTTGCTGAAAAAACCCCACAATATTACAGTGCAAATGCTCAGCAATTTTCTCTGATTTTATTTCATTACAGTCCTTTAAATTCTTGTTCAAGATTTGTATTTAATGGAAAATGGCCTTGTAAGTGTAATGGAAAAAAGAAACATTACAAAATCACTTTTTCCTTCAGGTTTAAATAGCTGAGTCAAGTTAGAGGATTTTCAAAAATTGTCTCCTAAGGTGAGTTACTTAAGAGCAAGATGCCCTAGATTAATACAAGTCTAACCTGCTCAGCTGTAAATCTGGCTTGATTAAATTAACTTACATATGTCAAAGCTTTATGAAAGCATTTGTTTCCATATTTCTGATACTGGTATTTATAAATTGCCCTGTGTGCTGTCCTCTTCACAGATTATTAAACCAGGTACCAAATTAAAAAATAAAATAGAAGGAAAAATGCTAGTAACTGCAGGCAATTGCAAGAACAAACCTAATAAAAAACAATGATTTTCTAAAGAGTTTCTACAGGTTTTGCTTTAATACCTTCATGAACTATTAAATTGGACCCACTTCCTGTGGATAACATTAAAATCATATCAACCAAATATTGCTAAATATAATAAAATTAATGTAAATTGAGAAAAATATGATGTTAAAGTAATAAAATTTTCATTCAAGTTTTTTATCCAACTAAGTAGAAGTCCTTAAATAAAAAGACACTAAGGAAACAACACTTTTGTGATGTTCTGTATGAAATTTGAGTAGCTGCCAGAAGAGCATTCTATTGAAAAAACATCCTGTTTAGTTTAAATGCAAGTCATATATACTTTGTTGAACTGAGATTTGGGAAAGAAGATTTAGTCTGTGCAGTTAATTTTGGAACTACTAAAACATCCTATTGCACAGTATACTCAACTGACTTTAGCAAAAGCAGAAACAGTTTTAACAAAAACAAAGCAATCTTTAATTATGTCCTTAAACTTCAAGAACTTTTTGTAACCAAGACACTTCACTGAATACAAGTTGAGACAAACAGGAAAACTAATTTCTTTATCATATAATTAAACATATTTGTATAAGTAAGACAGTGGACACATTATGAAAATTGTGTTTTACACATTATATATATGGAGAGACATTTATAGCTTTTAATCCTATTCTCAACGTATATTTTAAAATTATCCCATTTTCTGTGGAAATCCATAGATTTCTATTCCAAGAGCTTAGCACAGCTTTAAGCATATATATATACAAAAATTTCAGTGAGAGAGATAACCCTGCCTCCTTCACATTAATGCCATTACTTTGCCTTCAAGTGGCATTTACCACGGATTGGCTGGCATGTGCTAAAAAACTCGCTTTCTTTCCTCACCATGGATAAAGCCATTCTCAGTCAAAATTTGAGAGGCTGCATTAGCTTTCTTGTCTTCAGTAAATTCAACAAAGAGGCCATCAAAAGTAAATTTTAACACTGTATCTAGATTGACAAAGCATGAGGTTATTTTAATTTGAAGCTTCCTCTATTATCTTTCACATGAATAATTCGAGATTTTAACCATCAAGAAGGTAAATATTACTTCATATGTATAGAAGGAAACAAAAATGTACTGGACAATGAGTAGTCCTGTGTTAAACTGCAGTTGTCTACAGAGTGCTGTGTTAGTTGGCAAAACAACACTTGTCTCCCTGTATCCTGAAAAGCTCTCCAGTTCAACAATCACAGGGAACTACATCTTGAATCCAACATACAGAATACCAACAAAATTTATTTGAATGCATAGTGTTCTGCCTAACAAAAATCTACACCTCCTGAGCAAGATCACATAAACGAGACAAACTATGCATTAGTACTATACATTACAGTAAATCAGTTTAATCACTAACCTTTTGCCAATTCTCCTCTTAATTTCAAAATAGCATCAATGTCACAGACAGCAGCAGCATATGAGTGAGGTATAGTAGTTTTAGACTCTGTTAATCTCTTAGCAATAACTCTTCGGACGTTGCTAGCTGGGATTTCTGTATATGTGCCCTGAAAGAAATCATATGCTGCATATTAAATACCAAGAGAGCAAATATACTTTCCCCTCGGCTGAAACAGGCCACCAGCATTGATGCATTATCAGCAGTAACTCCTGCTCACTTCAAATATTCCTTAGATATCAAAAAGCGATACATTCCAACTACTGAAATTAATATGATGGAATCATAGAATTGTATTCCAGAATTCTTTTCTTGAAGACAGGAACACCTTCCACTAGACCAGGTTGCTCAAAGCCTCATCCAGCCTGGCCATAAACACTTCCAGGATGGGGCATCCACAGCTGCTCTGGGCAACCTGTTCCAGTGCCTCACCACCCTCCCTATGAAGAATTTCTTCCCGATAACCAATCTAAAGCTACCCTCCTTCAATTTAAAACAAATACCCCTTGTCTTGTCACTACAGGCCCTTGTGAAAAGCCCCCCTCCAGCATTAATACCATTGATTAAGACCGTTAAGTCTTCTAGTCTATTCCAATTAACTTGGATCAACAAAACAGGTTTTACAGAATATAGTTTCACTTTACAATTAATTGCACTATTCTAGCCAAGTGCTTAAAAAAGAAAAAAATCCCGATATTCAGGCATTAATTCTCAGACAGAGTATGTAAGCACTGTCCCATCTGCCAGACCTGGCATATTGCTCAGAATATGCTTTGTTCCAGGTAAATTATATGGAATATTTCCTCAGTAAGGTACTGCTTTTTCAGTTCTCTGAGTGGTCTCTTAAGAGAGGCTTTACAGTGTATTTTTTTGTTATTCTTCTCTCTCCTTCCAGATACACTGAGTAATGTTTCAATGCAGAAGTTTTCCCAACTTCTTCATAGAAGCAAGTGAACTTTCAGGGAATATCTTAAAATATCAGTGACTACAGAAAGCAAGAAAATAAGTGATTCTGTAAAACATTATTCTGTATACCTACACACTGAGTAGCACTCAAAACACAATAAACTGAAATAGGTATGTTCTGGTGCAATCAAAGAAACATTTTTTTCTGTAATGGAAAAATATTGAAGTTTGAGCTTTCTGTGCTTTGTTTGGTTCTTTATACAGTGCAAACAAAGCAGCAGTTTCTGAATATCATTAATTATAGCCACATTGTAAACTTCAGCCTGTAAAGACTTCAAATTCAGTTCTAGAGCCAGAAAGGTTTTTCATTTTTCAGAAAAGCTTTTCTATTTCTACTAATAAGCATGAGCATTTATTCTTTAAAAAAATATTTTTTGTCATTTCTAGCATTTCAAATTAACATAGAAATTGTATTTAGGTGCTAGAGCTTGAAAAATTTCCTTTGTCTCTCCAGTTCTGGAAATATCATGTAGCTACTTAAGTTGCCATGGCAATATTGGCTGTAGCAATGTCAAGTACTTAACAGAAAACATTACCAATGCTGCAGATTGCCCTGGTGTGGAAACTGGTGGAACTGCTGGTCTTGGATAAGCAGAAGTCATAGCTGTTGCTTGCGAAGCAGAAGGCACTGCAGTAGGCTGGGATGGAGGTGAAGAAACCAGAGGTTTCAATTCACTGGGTTTGCCTTTTTGCTTCTCTTGCAGAAGTTTGAGAGCATCCCTGGTGATTAAACACAGTGAAATACCATAAACAAGGAAACTATTTCAAAAATTCCCAAAGTATCAATATTCCATCACTTAATTAATTAGGAACTTCTGTGAATTTAAATTTCTGTTGTCAAACAAAACATGAAGAAGGTGATTGCTATTAACTGATAGGAATTCTGTCTCTTTTGTGATATATTTTTAGTAAATTCTCATTAACTTCTGTGAATAAAAGGGCTTCAATATGCAGTAACAGAAAACATTTGCATTAGAGAAGTGTAACATTCATCATCACTAATTGCGAGTGTAGAAGGTAATTTGTGAATTGCACTAACAATTCTCGTAAATAAGATATCAGAGTACACTTACTCAGGCTATAAAGTCTCAAATAGAAGCTGTTTCATCTGTTAATATTGGTGATCACTTGAATTTAATTTACTTAATTAGCATTCATAGAAAATTAAGTACTACATTTATCATTCATTTCTCTTTCTGACAAATACACACAAGCAGGCGTAGATAGCATACAAGCCCACTGAAAGACAGCACCACACTAAAGAACCAAAGCCGAAAAATGAGTAACACCTAACAGTCCCAGGTGTGGTTGAACCTTGTCCACTCTATAAGCATTCTCCCAGGTACTTTACACTGACACAGCTACTACCAGAAAACTTCCCTCTCATGGCACAGACATCAGTAAACTGCCATCTTTAGGCTATGACACTACATCCACCCTAAGTGCATTGTATTTTTAAAGCAACATGCTAAAGATTAGCACCTACAAGGCTAAACAGAAAAGGCTCCACTTACACCACCACTGCCAACTGCAAGGGAAATAAGCTATAGTAAAATCTGTTTTGCAGTTGTAACTGCACCTGTATTAGCGACTTGTTAGAAGAGCTGTATCAGTCATAAATCTCCTCTCTTTATGCTTCAGATCTGATAACAAAAGTCTGTAAAATATACCTCAGATAAGTCTCTCTCACTTCATGCAAACATCACCACAGCACACACACAAAAGTTGATTACATTACATTTATATTTAACTTCCTCTGACAGTTAAACATCAGACTACTTACAACCATCCCATGGCTTTGAAACGTAAGCCATAAAATACTAAACAACATTATCTAATTTCATTAGATCACTGCTTCTAATTGCATCAGATAACTGCTTGAGTGAGAATCTATTCTTCAGTTAGAGCCAGGTAATTTAATTTTTGTAGAAAAGACAGAATCTCAGAACAACATTATGCATTCTTAGTTCTTCCTAAGGAAGTAGCACTCCAGAACCAAGTACTGAAAACTGAAAAGCTAAGTTCTATAAAATGCCTTTTACTGACTGCTGACCTGCTTCAATTCAATTTTTAGTTTCAAAACATACTTCAGCAAATGATATTTAGAAAAAAACCCACTGAGCTCAAGATGTAAATTTGTCATTATTGAAGTTGTTACTTGTTTTCAGTAATTAACATATTAGCCAAAATTTGCCTTTAAAATAAGCATTTAGTACTTAAGATGACTGCTATATTGAGAAAAAAATTACATTTCACTGAATGAATATCATCCCCTAGTATTAAAATTTGAGACACAAAAAGTAACTACATGACATTATGCAACTTACTTAATTAACATTTAAAAGCTACCAAAAATTACTTAGGGGTTTTAACTTGGCAGTCATAAGACAGACCATCTGCTCATTATATTCCATAATACATAAAATAAAGCTTTTACAGCTTCTTAGATATCTTAAAGCTAAGGAAATGCTTTAAAATTACTTCCATATATTATGTAAATGACAAAAAACCCCCCAGATGGTCCTACCTATCATAACCAAATCAAAACGATTTCATAATTTTGGTGGCTTTTAGTGTGTTAAGTGAAAAATGTACTGCCAAAAACTGAGCTCATTTTTAGATAAGACGATTCATTCAGGAGTTTTTCAAAGTCATACGTGAGTATGAGATATAAAAAACACATATATGAAAACCACATTTAATTTATAAATATATTTTATAGATTGTATAAATTATTCATACATATAAAAATAATTTCCCCACCCTCAATTAACTAATCAAGAAAAACAGGTACCGCAACGTTATGACTGCCATGGGTGCAGGATCACGAGCGATGTGCGTGTTGGAGGAGCCACCAAAGCAAATCAAATACACAGACCTCAGTATAAGTCAGGGAAATAGATATTTTATTAGAACTGGAAAAGGAAGGGTTGGTCACATCTTTCTAACTACCCTATATGCCTCTAGCAACACAGGACAGTTATAGAGAAAGATGAGAGAGAGGTAACATATATGGACGAGAGCAATTTGCTCCCCAGAAAAGATACCAGAGCTGGGTAAACATTTATTAAACAAAATATGTCTTACCAAACTGTTACTATTAGAAGTATGCAGATTCTGGCAACTCTGTTGCACTTCAGTTTATCACTGCTACAGAAGCGTGTATTCTTTCCACTTCATGTTTGCCAAAAGCCAAAGAATGGTGAAAGTAAACTGAGTATTATGTGGTCAAAATACACCTTGAAGATGATCAGAGGGCTGGAGCACCTCTCCTATGACGAAAGGCTGCGAGAACTGGGCTTGTTCAGCCTGGAGAAGAGGAGGCTCCGAGGAGACCTCATTGCAGTTTTCCAGTATCTGAAGGGGGCCTACAAGGGTACTGGGAGAGGACTTTTTACAAGAGCCTGTAGTGATAGGACAAGGGGTAACGGGTACAAATTGAAATCAGGGAGGTTTAGATTAGATGTCAGGAAGAAATTCTTCACAGAGAGCGTAGTGAGGCACTGGAACAGGTTGCCCAGAGATGTTGTGGATGCCCCATCCCTGGATGTCTTCAAGGCCAGGCTGGATGTGGCTTTGAGCAACCTGGTCTAGTGGAAGGTGTCCCTGCCCTTGACAGGGGGGTTGGAACTAGATGATCTTAAAGGTCCCTTCCAACTCTAACCATTCTATGATTCTATGATTCTATGATTCTTGTTTGAAATGGACAAGGCAGTGGTTATACACACACCTAAAATGCCTAAGGATTCAGTGGTGCAACAGGAGATGCACAGATTGACACTAGCTTTCTCTGGTGGCAGTTACTGCTACTAAATTGTCCCAATCCCCTTTCATCTGAACATCCAACTACTCAGTTCATAGAAGATTACCTGGAAGAAGGAAATTGTTACACATCAGAAATTTCTAGTTATCAGACTTACTGCACTATCAACATTACAGAAGGAACTTGTGCCTCTATAATGACAGCGGACAAGCTGCACATAGCACAGATCCCACTGTAGGTCTGCATTCAGTATGTCCACAGGAAACGACTCTGGAAAACCAGCACTACGAGTGTGCACTGTCTTATTTGCAAGCTAAATTTGAAAATGCAAATGAGTGAGCAGCTCTGAGATCCCAAATTACACTAACTTGGTGACAGCTGGAAGGAAGAGATGGGAGGAACATGGCTTCAGAAAAACAGTTGGTATTGGTAACTACCTCCCCCTTTTATGACTGCATTTATCAATCCATAGATTACTAGTAAATAGGATGAGAAAGGGCAGAAGTAGTCTGAAACAATCAACAGTTTTAACATCGCTCTCCCAAAGACAGCATCTGAGCTGACGACTAGGAAGGTCGTGCAGTCTTTCACAGAAGTTGTGAGTTACTTCATACTGACATCAATTTTCTAGTATATTTCTGAGGAAAACATAAAAGCTGCTACTCCATAAAACAAAAGCAAGCAGGAAGACGACAACAGTAATTCAGCCTTACACAGATACATAAGAGAAATGAAGTATCAGCCTACTAAGGGAGCAGATCATGACAGAGAAAGCTATTAAGTAAAAGCTTCTATTGCTGTTAAAAGTTTTACAGTGCATTGAATTTAAAGACAGAAAATTGAGGGGAAGGAATCTTGCTTGCTTATATAACTCCCTATCTTTCTTTGTTTCCTGTAAGCTGGTGAGCATGAACCCTCTTCAGTAAGGAAACTCAGAGTTTGAAAGTAAAAAGTGAACTTGCAACACTCTCTCAAAGAATCAATCGTTAGTCTACTTGGAAAAGAGACCATGACCCACTCAGCTACAAAGCATAGCACGTGTTTTAACAGTAATCTCAAGTTAATAAAAGAAATATTTCCCTGAGTATCTGTAGCAGGTCTCCACAAAAATCTGCAACCATTACATTTCATACTCAACAGCAGAGCCTGTAGGCACCCACCAGAAAGATTACACCATTTCAAAAGAATGGTTAAAAAGAAAGCCCTGTCTGTACCTTAAAAAGACATTTCAGAATTCAATCTTCAACACACACACACAAAAAAAAAAAACCCCACCAAACAAAACCTTTGCCCTATCTCCATGAAACCTAGGGATTGTTAATTAGGTGGCTCAAAGTCCTAGAGGGTTTCCACCTGCCATAGTCTAGTAACACACCATAAATTCACAATACACTTACATAAGTAAGAAAAACACATCTCTGATAATTTGCTGTTACATAGGGTATTATATTTATTCAGTTTCTTCTTTTATCAGCCAGAATATTATTTTACTCAGGCAAAGACCATAAGAAGAAGTTTTGAAAAAAAGCAGACTTCTACCATGTGCTTCTCTGCGTTCAATTCCAAGTTCCGCTGACCTGGTTGCTTTTGAATGGAACTAAAATTACAGCAGCTAACAAGGTCCATGTAGGTGAATGATGGCATTTCTCAAAAGGAATAGACTCACTGAGAACAAAAATAACTATTCCTGCCAAAATCCTCATCTCCAGTAACATAAATGCTAATGTGAAGATAATGCACCAGTTCAAGGCTAAGGGCTCTGGATCTACCACAACACGCTTTTATACATGAGTTCCTCACTACAAGGCTTGAGTGCCAATCATTGTATCAGAACAGTCCAAAAGTATAGTAAGCTACTAGAAACCTGTTCATAGCAAACAACAGGTTTGCAAACAAACATTCTTTAAGTCAAAGAAGGGAGAAAAACAGAACCCTGGATTTCTTACCATTATACTTCACTGCACTCTCCAGCCTAATAAAAAAGGGAACAAATTAAATGCTGAAAGACTTTATAACTGAACTTCAGTGAAAGAAGCAAAAGATCTGAATTCCCCAAAGAAAAGGAGTTGAAAACAGGAAACTGGTATTTTATTTTGGCTCTGAATAGCAAAATTCTTGAGATCCACAATAGTAGTTAACAGTGATGTCTAGGAGATGACAGCCACCGTTAGACTGAGCTGCAGGAAATGTGACAGCAGTACTACACAGCTCGGATGGGATATAGACACAAAAAGATGGGTTTTTCTTTTAATTAAAGGCTTCTTACGTTATTACCTAACCTATTTTCCATATCTTCTCAACAGGTTTTTCAAACTTAACTAAGCCATTTTCCCCTAGAAAATAAAGGAACAAGAAGTTGGCTTTTAAAATACATGGGCTTTTCAAGCTCATGCTGTAGGTGCAAAGGAAGAAATAACAGAAGATGAGGTTATAGCCTTACTGAAATATCTACATACTCTTTAGTGAAGATTCCTCTAGGCCCAGAAGGTGTAACATTGCTTGCATCTAGTCCATGTGTCTCCAGAATGTTGCGAGCTGCAGGACTTAAGCGAACCCTAAGGAAATGAGGAGAAAAATAAACTATTTAAGCAATAAGATTAACTCATTTAATGTATATCAAGAGAAACTACGCAGTATATGCTCCATTTCAGAAGCAGCAGTTGGGGAAGAAAACAGTTCTGTACAAAAGCTGTGATTCTAACATGAGGTCAGATTGAACCCCTTCACTAAGCTTTAATGAAAGGTTGAATTTAAAAACGCAACAATGACCTTAAAGAGATCAAAATAAAGAGTGGAACACTCATCTCCAAACTTCCCTCTTACACAGCAGTGCAATATACTCGTGGATTCTTCTGGAAAAGTATTATCAGTGAAGAACCAAATACATTTTTTAAGACCAGCATGTTATAGTAACATTAAAAAATGAGTTTTAGGAGCTCAGACAAGAGAGTTGGTCATCTCTATGACTAGCTGTAATTGCATGATTAATGCAGCTTAATTCTAATTATAACATTACCTTTGCCCTAGCTTCAATTTTATTTTATAGGATTAATCTAATGAAACAGTTACTTTTTTGGAAAACAAAAGCCATACAGATGTAGTCGCATAATTCAGTATCTGCTTTAGAAGACTAAATATTAAGCGCTCCCATACTCAAACATTTTAATCAGCATATACCCAGGGTATACTATAATGCTACTAAACCTGTACCTGCCATCTTGACCTAGATGGCATATACTCAGCAGCAATGTTTCTGCCTGGAAACAAAGAGTGATCAACTACAAAGCACAGTACATAGCTACAGAGCACCCAGTGCATCTCAGCATGATTTGCTTTCTGCCATGAGGAAAAAAACAATCTCAAGAAGAGATTTCAGAATTCTTAGATACAAAAGCAGCAACATTTTCATAAAAGAACAAATACATGGTTTCAGGCCTTTCCACAAAATCTCCCATTTATTACTTCCTAAAGGAGACTATATTTGCACCACACTCAATTTTAAGAACTGTCCATATACCATTGCAAAAAAAGAAGTCATAAATGATCACTTGATTCCAAAGATGCTGATACATCTGTAACAGCTGCACTGAAATAGATGAACTTCTGATGTTCTTTGGTACTAAAAGGCAAGATTTAATCATTTCAGGATCCTTTCCTTGGATCAACCTCCTATTACAAGTAACATTTGGGCCATTAGTTGTCATCCACTTGCACGAAAATGCTGACAGCAAAAGTAAACACAGCAAACCACAATGAAATGGTAACGAGGGTTAAAACCCCCAAACAAACAGAAAACAATCACAAATTAAAAAACCGAACCAACTAAAATTAAACACTTTGCACAGTACATGCTACCAAAATTAGTTTCCTTTTTTTTAATAAGCTGTAATTTTACAGCTTTTGTGCTATCAGGAATCATAAAATGGTTTGGGTTGGAAGAGACCTTAAAGACCATCTAGTTCCAACCCCCCTGCCATGGGCAGGGACACCTTCCACTAGACCAGGTTGCTCAAAGCCTCATCCAGCCTGGCCTTGAAGACAGCCAGAGATGGGTTATCCACAGCTTCTCTGGGCAACCTGTTCCAGTGCTTCACTAACAGATCAAACTAAATCAAAACTAACAGAGTTCCTAAACCCACACTTTTGAGTTTTTCACATTCCACTGTTATGAAAATAATAAGAAATTTTTTTCTAATATCAAAAATTCAAGAGCTTGGAAGGGTTTTGGAATGTGCCATTTCTTCGCCTATTTTTTCTCCTAAAAAAGAAATATATAACAAGTTATAAGTAAACTGGGCATCTGATGCATAAGCATTAGTGTCCACCATATACAAACACAACTTTTTCCTAATCTAAGCTTAAAAACCTTCATAAAGCAATTGCATGTCAAAATAAAAGCACACCCATAGAAGGTGTTCTAATAAAACTGTTGTTTGAATTGACTTAATGGGCTTACAGGCAAAGAAATATTCTGAGCAGGCAAGCTTTATTACCCCATACATGCTGAAACACTCTTCAACTAACAGCTTAGTACCAGGTAAAAAGGGACAGAAGATCCTTTTTGGTTCTAGCTCTACTGACCTAACTAAATAAGAGTTCCATTTTATAACAAACAAACTTACTGCAATTTTGCAGGTTGATCTTTCAGTTGAGGAGGGGTTGAAACCAAAGGCCCAGCAGGAGTTGAGGTAGGCACAGGTGCTGGTGGAGCCAGAGAAGATGAATCACTACCATCAGCTGGTATTTCAACTTGCTTCCAGTCCTGTCCTTCCTCTACCAGCAAACCAATCAGTGAGCCCAAGCGTACATTTTTGCTTCCTTCTTCCACCTAAATTTAAGGCAATGAGAACATTAAGTCACATGTTGCGCCGTCTAGACTAAGACGACTAAAAATGGTAGATGTGAAAATTTCAGGCATATGAATGACACTTCATCAAGGAAATATACGCTAGTTCTTCCCACTATTAATCAGATGACTCATGGCTGACATTAATTACAGTTGCTATTATAAGGTGAGGAATATTAACTTATGCCCCAAAATCCCATACATCTAAAGTTAGCATTCAGAAATCAGAATGAGCAAGTTATAGACTACTGAGTCTCTCCAGGAATAAAGTCACATTAGCTACTGAAAACAAATGTGGACGGGTAGTCTTTGCAAACAGAGCCTGAAAATTTTGCTGGATGCATTGATAATATGTACTTTGAGGTATATACCCCACATCAAGCAGCGTTACTTTTTAAAACACAAGCTTGTAAATTTAAAAACAGAAGCTAAGGGAACAAGAAGACCAAACCCTCACAAGAAGAGTGTTCCATTACTACTTCTTGAAAAAGATAATCATTGCTTTCCACAAACTTCCACTTCTGAGTTTGTCTATTTTTAAATAACTGATAAGGAACCAGTCTGTCCACCAAGAAAGTGGTAGCACTTATGCAGTATGTAAACCATACACATATCAAATTAGATTGGATAAAGCCCACGTATTCTAGATATACCTTTTAAAACAAAGATATCTCTATCACAGTCAAAATATCTCTTTGATACTCTGGCAGATAAAGGCATAGCAGTCATCTTAACCTAATGAAGGGTTCCTACAGTCTCTGAAATGGTTGCAGAAATACAACTCTTCAGGCTTGCAATAACATTCCAGGGCATCAGGGCAAATGTAAAGATAGCCCTTTAGGAACACAGGTTGTCAAATACAGTTTAGACCGTACCAGTTCAAACAGAGTTGATTTCCTAACAAAGGAAACAGACATCATATTTGCACCACATACACATATTGCACATACATTTGCCTCATGTGGAGATGCTTTATCTCTGCAGTGCTGACATTTTACCCAAGAAAATGCAACTCACTATCATTTGAAAAGTCCAAAGAGGTACACGCAAAATAAAAATATACACAGCATCAGGTATCACCCTGGTCTTACTACCTTAATTGGTAGTAGCTTTTAGGCACTTAAACACTAATAAGTAAACACTAATAAGAAGCCAGCTGTAAAGACCCAACTAGACAGAGTTGGAACGTTAATACTCAGATTAAATTGTTGTCTGCAGACTGTTAACCCCACTGACAGAATGTATCAGATTTCTCAGAATTACCCAGCTCGCTCACTGGAAGCACCAACACCAGATCTAAGGAACACCAAAGGCAACTTGTTCTCAGTATGTTCTAATAAAAGATCTCATATTTACAGTTCTGTTAGTTCACTTCTTTTTCTACGTATTTTAACTGAACAGACCAAGAAGCACCGTGCCATGCTTGTACCACAGTTTTGGTATCAGAGTGATGTAACGGTGCCATGATAATTCAGGCAGAAATCCAACAGGGGTGGTTGAGCCTTCAGAAATATAAAACAAGACTTATACCAGTTAGGCTTTGTTTACAGCCCAACATTACATGAGCACTCAAAGCCACCAACGCTGTCAATTTCAACTCTCATTCTTCAAAACAAGCCAATTGTGTTTTTTCCCCACATTCACCACTCCAAGACAGTTATGTGAAAATGCCAGCATTCCTTATTTTCCACTACAAGTTTCCAACCTGGATGACTGCAGAATTTAGAATTAAAGAAGTGTATGGGGGTTTGCTTGGGGTTTTTTGGTGTTATTTTTCTTTTTTTTTTTAAAAAAAAACGTTTTTAAGCACACAGCTTTTGCAGCTCAGAACCAGAACAAAGAGAAATTGCTGTTATTTTGCTTAACTTTTCATCTCTTGGATTTTTGAATTACTGCTACATTTTCATAATTCACAATACCAGCAAACCTCTCTGCACAAATCTCAACAGCCCCAGAAATCTCAGATGTAGAAAGCACTGAAACCAGCAGCTTCATAATACCTCTATTACTGAATGTATGCATTGCCAAGAAGAGTCAAAGAGCTCCTAACTTTGCTGACAAAGCAACAAGGCACAGGTGAGACATGACAGGGAGGAAAAAAATTGGGGGAGATTAAGTGCACAGAGGAATAAGGTTCCCTCAGAGCTGGTGCCACTGTAGCACAGTGCTTTCAGTTGCTAACACACATATACCAAAGTAGATGTTCCTTTCCTACACTGGGAAGAAAAGTGGACAGAACTTACTCAGGCTTACTCTGCAATGGAAATTTTACAGAGTAGTTTCAGTTCACACCAATTCTCATTTAGGTCATGAATGAGAAAATGCAAATGGATATTAAATCTATTTCTTAAACAATCATTCATCATCTGGTTTTGGTACAAATTGAACTAATAAGTATTTTAGGAAAAAAAGCCAGTGCTAAATTAAGGGCAACTCTACTGAAAAAGTAATCACCGTTCTGAAATTACCCTTCTAAAACTTTCCTTCAGTCATTTAATCTTTTACTCATTTTACACTGAATCAGCTTTGATCATTAAAAGACCTATTCAGACAGAAAAGGAATATAAGCATGAGTATCTATTTTACTGTTAGCCTGCTCTTTCTTAAACCATGTATGCTTACATAATACTGTTAAGAAAAAATAAAAAGGTTTACAGAAGTGGAACTCATTTAATCTAATGAACCTTCTGTCTTTAAAGGTGGAAAAAAAAGTGTTAGGCAGATACTGTGTTTATTTGACTCAGTTTTCCATACTGAACTCATTCAAGATGGTGCAGAATTGTAATTGGTATCAAAAGAACATAAAATTGTTGCCTCATGTCTTTTAGGATGTGAGTAACTTCAGCCAGATGCTGGTAACTCAGATGTATCAAACATCCTTAATTTCCCATCAACTATATCACATCTGAAACTTCTGAGTGGCCTTTGGAAGGACAGTCTGTGTCCCCATCCACAAACCTGACACAACTTAATATTATAAACCTTCGTGTTGGGTTTCTGTGGTGGTGGATTTTAGTAGTGGGGGAAGGTCCACACGGATGACTCTTGTGAGAAGCTTCAAGAAAAAAAGCTCCCCTGGCTCCAAGTTGGATCTCTCTCTGGCCACAGCCAAGCCAGTCAGCTCTATTAATGATTTCCACACCACAAGAACAGCAAAAGATCATCACTGTGTTGCTGGAAAGTCAAACATTCAATCAGCACAATTTCTGTATGTGTTCAGTATGCTACCATTCAAACATTACAGAGCATTTCATCATTTCATTTGGAGACACCAGCTCACACGTAGGATGTTTAAGTGTGGTAACTAGCTCTTTATATATTAGTATACACACTAAACTCAAGAAATATTATGCTGTACAATCTTGTGTCCCCATTTAGCTGTCTATTTGACTGCCCAACTAGACTTTCTACAACTGCAATTAAGCAAGTTGTTTTATCTTAACTGCAATTTCATTGCAAAATAATATTTAGATTATCTGTGTTTATCTACCCGATTTCTAAAAGGGAAAACAAAATCAGTGCTAGAGGCTTGCTGACAGTTCCAGCCTTCACAGGCTAAATAAGAGAAATGCACCGATTTGGATAATGTTTGGGGAAAATTTTAGACCAAGTGTTGAATATTGAAAGGTAGGGAAAATAATTTTCCTGTCTTTAAATACAATTAGTAACAACTTTCATTCCCCTCTCTAAATATAAGAAACTCTAAAACACATTTCCCATTATACATATTTAATGGACAAGAAAAAAATAGTCACCCTTAATTTTTAAGCATCAAATATGATCTTTCAGAAAATGTAATATTTACTTTTCCACAGAAGCAGCAAAAAGAGGGCCTCAGAACTACAGACCCATCTTTCTAAATTCTGATGATAATTAACACCGAGTCATTTTGAAATAATAAAAATTTTTCCAAAAGGCTGGAAAAGATTAGGAGGAGAAAGGAAAAGATGCATAATTTGACTTATCTCTTTAGAATACAGAATGTAAAGAATAGCACATGACTTGCAAGCAGACCTTAAGCAATGCAGGGTTAGAATTAAGTCCTTCATCCTACACACTGTATTCCAGTTGTTACTGCTTCCATCCTGGTACAGAACAGGATTTAAAGCCAAAAGATAAATAAGGAACCCAAGCAAACTGAGCATTATCTCTGTTATATACGCACATACACACAAATACTCTAAAATTAAGAACTGGGATAAATGTGAAGTTCTCTGAACATATTCTTTAAAATAAGCCTAATCAGTGTAATTTTAATTTCCAGGAAATAAATAGAATTCTAAGAAATGTCTTCTGGGTCAGCCCATCTTCTATAATGTTCCATCTTTAATGGCCAGGACAAGATAATCTAGCACAAAGATCACAACATCCTGGGTAAAGTACCTTCCAAAATTCCATATTATAACTAACTGATTGTAACATGTTTTTCTATAACTCGGAGTAAGAGATGTCAAACTGCAATATTTCATGGACATAATTCATAAGGTGCAAATGTATAACAACAACATAATTCAATCAGGTTAACTGAAAATCCATTAGACATATGTAGCCCGGTACATGCATGTAATAGAGCAATTATGTTCACTAGGAATGAAAGTGCATTATTCTGAAAGTTCAGCTAAAATAGTTTTTTGAGGCAATATGCTAAACAACAGTCTGAAGAGAACTTGTATCAGGCTACTCTGAAAGGCAGAATCCCTACCAGTATTTTAGCCAATACGCCATCATCACTTGATTCCATGGTAACCACAGCTTTGTCTGTTTCAATTTCACACAATGCATCTCCAGCATTCACTGTTTCACCTGCAAAACATAACAGAAGTTAAGAATACATAGCCTAAACTTCCTTTCGGATCTATTTAACCATGGCAGTTGGATATTTATCCATATAATACAGCCACTTTACATTCTTAAAAATATTCTATAGCTAGTTGATTCCCATTCTTATTTATCATATTGTATCTTTCATGGAGCATTGCCAGCAGGTCAAGGGAGGCGATTCTCCCCCTCTACTCTGCTCTCGTGAGACCCCACCTGCAGTGCTGTGTCCAGCTGTGGAGCCCGCAACATCAGAAGGATATAGACCGGTTGGAGTGAGTCCAGAAGAGGCCACAAAGATGATCAGAGGGCCGGAGCACCTCTGCTATGAAGAAAGGCTGACAGAATTGGGCTTGTTCAGCCTGGAGAAGGGAAGGCTCCGGGGAAACCTTATTGCAGCCTTCCAGTTCCTGAAGGGGACCTACAAGAAAGCTGGGAGGGGACTTTTTACAAGGGCCTGTAGTGACAGGACAAGGGGTAACGGGTTTAAATTGAAAGCGGGCAGATTTAGATTGGATATCAGGAAGAAGTTCTTTATATAGAGGGTGGGGAGCCACTGGAACAGGTTGCCCAGAAGCAGCTGTCGATGCCCCCTCCCTAGAAGTGTTCAAGGCCAGGCTGGATGAGGCTTTGAGCAGTCTGACCTAGTGGAAGGTGTCCCTGCCCATGGCAGGGGGGGTGGAACTAGATGATCTTTAAGGTCCCTTCCAACCCAAACCCTTCTATGATCAGAACAAACCTAGTGCAGGTTGCCACCTGTATTTAGGTAAGAGGTAATTATTAAAAAAAAAAAAATATTTCCTGTTTCAGGACTACCTGAATTAAAAAGGGAAAATGAAGTGTTATATGATCCTTGTGATCCCCACAGTTGTAAACAATGGAAACATTAAAAGTTCAGTCGCTTACATAGTTTAAGTCACAAATGTTCCTATTACAGAACTTGGCAGGGGAGTACACAAAGTAGCACCTGATCTTTTTAATTTAATAATCTAATTGCCACACTGCACTTTGCAATAAGAAGAGCATTGACCGTTTATAACAGGAAGTCAAAGTTCCAGGCTCTATACGGGTGTTTTAATTCCATCGGATCATTAATTCAAGCAGCCTGTGTATCAGATCATTAGGTCTGATCATTATCTTCATAGATGTTAAGAGATCAAATTGTTGGGCAAATTCTGTAATCTACAGAGCTAAGGTAGACAAACAGAAAGTAGCTTAACTCCATAATTACTCTCTTCTCCCAGTGTGCAATCAGACTGTGTCATCAACTCTGTCCCAACCAAAACCAGCACAGACTGTAAGCGTTCTGCACCACTAAAGAAGAAATCTCAGTGCTAAGCACCCTGCAGCAGTAACTCCAACAGGGCAAGCTAGCCAAAGCAAACACTTTCATCCATGTGTTTGTCACACATGACATCACTCTTAACTTGGGTATGTGATGCTGTTCACCGAAAGCTAGATTCCCTTGCACAGGGAAGGCAAGTGAAAGTCTTTAGAGAACTGGGCAAACCACTTCTCCCCTCCTTTTTTGTACTCCTTTCACTGTTGCAGCCAAAAAGTGCTCATAAAGTTGGAAGGCAATTTGTTAAATGTAATTTAAAAAATAGTATTTCCTAGCAGTATTCAAAAACTTCATGTGTGGTTCAGCACCCAAGCACAATAGAAAGGATGATAGTTATGTCCATTAGAGACTGCAAAATTTGTGATAGCTCCTAATCAATGCCCACTTTGATGTCAATTACAAATCAGCTTTCCCAATAGACAGGATGGGAAAGAACATTTTTGCAGAGCATATCTTTGTTTTTACACTTTCTAATGGAAGAGCAGTATTTACAACAGAAGCTGCCTCAACAGCAGCTCTCTGAGATTATGTAATATGCCCTTGAAAAGTCCTGGGTTGGATTTGTTTAGGTTTTTTTAAAAAATGATCAAGTTGTTTAGCTAGGCTGAACGATTAGGACGTCTATTGAAGATGAGCTTGCCTCTAGGAGATCATATCCAACTGACATTCAACAGCCTACGTGTTCTGTTCAACTACTGACACAAGTATCCAAATCACAAGATAAAAACTGCATTCCTTGATGTACTCTTCACAAATCAAATGAGAGTTGACGGAGCAGAGATTGAAATCCCTGGAGGTGATGTCTCACAAGGTGGCAGAGTTATAGTGTATGAGGAAACTGCTAGCACTGTTGCCTATTCTGTTTCCTGCCCACAATAACAAGAAGATTTTGGTCTCCTGGGCTGTCAAGCTACCATCTTTCATCAAAATTAAATTCATACATAATAAACAAAGGATTTTAGCAGCAGTTTTATTTTTATGAGAACAACTTTATTACCCACAGGAATCAATATGAACTGCATTAACAATGAGGAAGAAATAGTAAAGCTGTCAGTTAAATTCAGCATTTTTCCTTCTGCAGTACTGAAATCATCTGTCCCTCCCGTGAAACCCTAAAATGAACACATTCGACACTTACACAGTGGGAAAATTCTCAAAATAATCTTCTACTGCCCCCTGCTGGTTATAGAACGCGACAACACTGGGCGATTGGCAGCTTCCTTCTGCTTTAAAATATTTACTTTCTTGGATACAAGACTATCAATCATTTCTACTCAGTAATGCCACTACATTTAGATGGTAAACTCACTAGAGGATTATGTAGTTATGAGCATCCCTTGCTGACAAAAGGAATGTAAGAATTAAATCACTTTTTTTTCAAAATTTATTGTCGCTTATTTTTAATGTTGTCATTATGTTTATTTTCCAGACTAACATAGGAAAAAATATTCATAGGAACTAATTATGGTCACAGGTGTGCCAAGTAAGACTATACTGTATTCAGTTTTGGTCTTCTTTCTAAATAGAAAGTAGAGCAATAAGAATCTAAAATAGCTTTCCTGCAAAGTCCACCCATCAATTAAGATTTTACTTTAGTTTAATTAAAACAGTTGTGGAACTTTATTTTCCTTTTGTGCTGGGATGGAAATGTAGTGGAAAGGCTGAGAAGAAATACTTTATAGCTGTTGCGTCCTAAGACCTTTTTATGAGGAAACCTTGATTTGTTCATGTTGTGGAGCAAACTGGAAACTACTTCAACTTTTTGCTTTCTCTTGCAATTCTGAATGCTATATTTATTGTAAAACAGGCCACTGCTGATGTTTAATGTCTTACGGTTATTGACAACTAATGAATATAAAAAGGACTTTGGATTGTTCCTTTTTCTGTGTGACTGATACTTGGCTAACTGAATCCTCAAGTTTCAAGATCATTGCTGCAATTATTTTTTACAGACACACACTGCCATATTGTTCCTAGTAAATTCTGCAGAAATTCTTACTAGAAGTTTTACAAGCAAAAGGTCATGTCCACTACTGGAGCAACAAGTTGCCTTCTGGCCACCTCTCAAAATGTATTAAAAATGTATTAAAGCGAAGTACTCCAGTAACACAATGATGGAGGCTGTATAAACACTTAGTGGCTAAGCCAAAGGAAATGGCTCATCTAGGCAGAAGAGTCAAAATGCAGGTTTGGCACACCAAATTGTGTCTGTCAAAGATGATATGCTTTAAGAGACTGTCTTCCCTCCAAACACATTCATTTCTTTAGCAAACCTAAACATGTCTGAGAACAAGGCATATTCCTAGTTATCTAAAACTCTGGAATGCATCCTATACTCACAGACAACTGTTACCTGGAATCCCAAAGGACAGTCAAAATCCAGTTTTAATATCAAATTGGAAAGGTGACCAGGAGGAAGAGGGGAGAAAAAGGTCTCCTGACAGAACAGGACTGCTGATTCTTCTGCAGATGATTTTTCATTTACATACTACCAGTGCGAAGAAAAAAAACTTACACTCAGATCATTTATCTAGCTACTCCAACATATTTTAATGTAAGTACATTACTTTTCAGTTGTCAGAGCACTGAGAACCTAAGATAACCAAGGTTATTAGGGTTTGGTTCTTTTTTTTTTTTTTGAGAAGTAGTTTGGGGTTTTTGGTTGGTTGGTTGTGGGTTTGGGGGGTGCTTTTTTTTTTTTTGGAAGGGATTTCCCCAGTTGGAATTTGGGTTATGAAAGTAATTTAAATTTTTCTATCAGCTTCAATTGTAAACTATAATTTAGGTATTAAAAAAGTAATCCCTGAATAGCAACTATAAAAATACCCTATCTTTCATGTTATATCATAACACAGAGGAATAATGAAAGAAAGACCCTCCCCGAAGTCAAAGGCTCCCAGACTTCCAGTTACTGATCAGCCTAACAACACTGGGAATTAAAGACAACACACACACCCTGGAACAGCCTAATTGAAATTTTTCAAATACATGAGCAATGCAACATTTGGGTAGGCAACTAAAAGAAAAATGTTTCAAGAGCCAGTAATTTCAAAGCAGGTATTGCTCAAGAAGACAGCATCCACATACCAAATATTTTGCTTCAAAATACTAAAGTACAACCAGAAAGAATGATCTTATTCTGTAAGAATAAATTTATATAGCTGAATTACAACAAACGTGGCCACAGAAAATGCTATCTTACCTTCCTTTTTTAACCATTTCACAATGTTTCCTTCTTCCATTGTAGGAGAAAGCGCAGGCATAAGAACTTTAATGCCAGGCGTACCTGTAGAACAAGCACATCATTATCGAACTAAATACTTTTTCAGTATAACTATTTTCTCAGTTAACTGCTTAACAGAAATGAAACTCAAAGTGCTGAAAGGGAGTTGAACAAAGATTCACTGTGATGCTCTGTTGTTAAGCTTACATAAAGCACGCACTCCCAAGAGTGCCAACGAAAACATGGCACTAAAGCTAGAACCTATATGTTTCTCAGAGAACAAGGGCCAACTTGAGCATGAAGTCATAAATAATACGAAGTATTAAGCAAATGAAACTCTGTTTTAAGTAAAAATTATATAGAAACTTGGGATACGATGAAGATGACTTTAGATACTCATGCTGCTTCAGCTTTGATTCAATTGATTTTTAATGGAATCTTTCTCCACGACCAAGTCTCAGTGCATTATTAAAAACACACAAACTAGTATTTCAAGTACCCTTCAGTTCAGCCTGACCTACTGGACTGTACTACAGTGGATGCAAGTGAAACAGGGTTGTACGACTCTCCCCCAACAGAAATGTAAACAGAAAAGAAGACATCTGTAACTTGCTTAGAGCTCCAGCTACACACAAGCTGTTAAGTGTAGATTGAAAAAGCAACTATAAAACACAAATTTGCATTAGAAAAAAAAAAAAAATCAGCAGCTAGCATGAAGCTATGAATTTTTTTATTCTCTCCTCACCCCCAAAATCCCACAAATTTCAAAGCTGAGCAGCTAATACCCCCTGCCTCTTGTGTAACAAGGGCATATGTAATAAACCAAAGCACATTTCCGTTTTGGGGGCTTTATACACATGACCCCTGTCAGGGTCTCTTTGAATCAAGCCTTGGTTAAGTTGTTGTGCCGCTGCCTCCCATTTACTCCAGGACACAAGCGAATGAGACCGGTCTCAAATGTGTCCTCTCATTTCCTGCTCGCTTGGCAGGAAAGGAAGTCTGAACATAAGACTTGTCAGCTACAAGCAAGCCCAGGGAAGAGAACATACACTCAAGACACCTGCGTGCACACAAATCTCAGTCCTCAAGAGGTCAAAACTGCTTCAATTGTGAGACCTTTTGATACACTGCCATTTGATGCAGTCCATATTGGCTGACTAGGAGTTTGCAATACAAGAGAGATTATCTTTCTGAACTTTTAAGGTTATGAGGCTGAATAAATATATCTTTTCTGATACTATTTTGTAAGAGTGGTTTTCAGCATCTGACTGATTTTTTGAGGCTTTTTCTTCAACTATTATATCTGAATCTGTTTTGAGTTACAGAACAGAAATAGTCATATAGAAAGTTCATTGAACAAAACAGCAAGAATCAATTCTGATTCATAAGCCCTTTTCTCCAATACCCAGCATTGAGGTTTACTATCATTTAATAGGAAACAACACCAGATTAAGCAATACACTAGCTGGAAGAAAACAGGAACAGCTTAAAAAACTTAGAAATTAATCCTTTTGGTTTTTTCCTCATTATCTGTAAGAAAAAGCTAGAAAAATTTTGATCTGAAAAGCATATCACCTAGAGTGAGAATGCTTCTCATCCTTACTTCCAAGTCCTAAGACTTACCATGGTTAAGATCTCAGAGAAGATAAAGACAGAAGTGAAACTTCAATTAATACACAATGATTTAAGGCAATTAAAAATATTCACCCATGTTCCGTAATTCATTGATGTTAATACAGCCAGTAAATCTTACCTTGCCTTTCTCATTGCTACAGGATTATGGAACAATACATCATTACGCTTGTAAAACAATGTAGGTATTCAACCATAAATTTTTCAGAGGTTAAGTAGAATTAAAGACATTACACAGTGGAAAAAACTATTGCCATTATTTCCATTACTATTTAATCACTCTTCCCACACCTCTCGAGTGGATGTATGGCAAGATGGGGAATGGGGGAACAAAGTCCCTCCCACTGTAAGGGAAGACCAGGTTCATGACCACCTGAGGAGCCTGAACATACATAAATCTATGGAATACATCCTGTCAGGTCCCAGAGTCCTGAGGGAATTGGCTGATGTAGTTACCAAACCACTCTCCATGATATTTTCAAAGTCCCAGCAGTCAGGTGAAGTCCCCGGTAAGTGGAAAAAGGGAACTATTGCTCTGGTTTTTCAAGAGGGTAGAAAGGAGGACCCTGGGAACTGCTGACCTGTCAGCCTCACCTCCGTGCCTGGGGAAATCATGGAACAGATCCTCCTAGAAGCCATGCACAGGCACGTACAGGACAGGAAGGTGATTGGAGACAGCCAGCATGGCTTCACCAAGGGCAAGCCCTGCCTGAACAACCTAGTGGCCTTCTGCAATGAAATGATTACTTCAGTGGACAAGGGAAGAGGTACTGGTGTCATCAATCTGGAATTCTGTAAGGCCTTTGACACAGTCCCCCACAACAGCCTTTTCTTTAAAAGGGAGAGATATGGGTTTGACGGATGGACTATTCAGTGAATAAGGAATCTGTTGGATGGTCACATCCAGAGGGCAGTGGTCAACAGCTCAAAGTCCAGATGGAGATCGGTGATGAGTGGTGTCCCTCAGGAGTCTATATTGGGACCAGAACTGTTTAATACCTTCACCAATAACACACACAGTGGGATTGAGTGCACCCTCAGCTAGCCTGCAGATGACACCAAGCTGAGTGGTACGGCTGACATGCCTGAGGGCAGGGATGCATTTCAGAGGGACCTGGGCAAGCTTGAGAAGTGGGCCCATGTGAACCTCATGAGGTTCAACAAGGTCAAGTGCAAGGTGCTGCATTGGGTAACCTTGGTATCAATACAGGCTGGGGGATAAAAGGGTTGAGAGCACGCTTGCTGAGGATGACTTGGGAGTACTGGTGAATGAGAAGCTGGACATAAGCCAGCAGTGTGTGTTCCCAGCCTAGAAGGCCAATTGCGTCCTGGGCAGCCTCAAAAGAACCATAGGCAGCAGGTCAAGGGAAATAATTCAGCCCCTCTACTCCACTCCAGTGAGACCCCACCTGGAGTACTACATCCAGCTCTGCAGTCCTCAGTGCAAGAAAGACTGTTTCTTTGCACCTCTCCTATGACGAAAGGCTGCAAGAATTGGGCTTGTTCAGCCTGGAGAAGAGGAGGCTCCAAGGAGACCTCATTGCAGCTTTCCAGTATCTGAAGGGGCTACAAGGGTGCTGGGAGAGGACTTTTTACAAGAGCCTGTAGTGATAGGACAAGGGGTAATGGGTATAAATTGAAATCAGGGAGGTTTAGATTAGATATCAGGAAGAAATTCTTCACAGAGAGGGTGGTGAGGCACTGGAACAGATTGCCCAGAGAAGCTGTGGATGCCCCATCCCTGGAGTGTGCAAGGCCAGGCTGGATGAGGCTTTGAGCAACCTGGTCTAGTGGAGGGTGTCTCTGCCTATGGCAGGGGGGTTGGAACTAGATTGATCTTTAAGGTCCCTTCCAACCCAAACCATTCTATGATTCTATGATCAGGGAGCTGGAGCAACTCTCCTATAAAGAAAGGCTGGTAGACTTGGGGTTATTTAGCCTGGGGAAAAGGCGGCTCTGGGCAGACCTCATAGCAGCTATTCAGTACTTAAAGGAGGCTAATAAGATGGAGACAGAGTTTTAGTAGGGCTTGTTGCAACAGGACAAGGGGTAATGGTTTTAAACTAAAAGAAAGTAGATTCAGCCTAGATTTGATTTTTTTTTTTTTTGGATGATGGGTGTGGTGAAACACTGGCAGAGGTTGCCCAGAGAGGAGGTAGATGCCCCATCCCTGGAAACAGTCAAGGACAGGTTGGAGAGAGCTCTGAGCAATCTGATCTAGTTGAAGACACCCCTGCGCATTGCAGGCAGCATTGGACTATGTGGTCTTTAAAGGTCATGTCCAAGCCAAACTACTTCATGATTTTTTTTTTAAATGTGAAATGGAAACATTGCAGCAAACCTCTAATAACCTCAGCAGCCATCAATGATCCTGACATTTTAAAATGCAAGAAGAGCAGAAAGCAAGTTATTTGTTCTTCAAAGTCCCCAGGAGAGCAAGAGAATCAGGATCATGTTCCTCAAAACATCTGAACTGTGGAAATAAGCTCAGTGTATGCAAGGTTCATGTCCCCAGAAGACTGCATGAGGAAATATACACATTTGTCTCAGGCTTCTATTCCCAGATTAATTTTCCTTTTCCAAATCAATCCTAGAAATTTGTCTATTCTTTCTATGGTACTTAAATGCCTGACAGTTAAATATTACTCATTTACTGTAATGCTTAGAAATGTATCCAGACAAACGTTCCTCTTATTGCTAGGAATTCCCTTCTGAATTACCTCCAAGAATTTTCTTGAAAATGTTTCTTCTTGCAACCTCTCATCTTGGACCATTACACAGAAAAATTCACTATGTTAAGAATGTGTATTATCCTGCGAATGTCTAGGCTCATTTACCAAATCACGTTTTGTCTGTAACCATTTTTCTAATAGTACAAATTAAAGTATGATATCATGTAAAGCAAATTGTGAACTATGTTCACTCAAAAATTATTTACAGATAACAGCAGTAGAAAATAATACATTACAAGATGAAATGTTCAGTTTCATTTGTCTAACCTGACAAGTCAACCTTGACAATCAAAACATGGTTTTAAAGTCATAACCCACAAATATCTAGGACTATCTAGAACTAGTAGACATACTTCACTGAAAATAAGGGAAAGCATTCCACATTTCTAACAAGGAAACAAATTTAAACATGGTGGTTCATGTTTCACTTCAGTGAGGAGTGACTTGATCCATTTCCCAGAATATGCTCCATACTTTGGCATAAATACAAAATTGAGCAACAAATTTCTGCCACTGCAACGTTTTCCCTTTCATGTTATAAGCAACCATCACAAAATATACAGTCCATTCTGGTCCTTTGATCAAGTTAGAAGAAAAGATCCAGCAGCAAGTACACATGAAGCATATAAAAAATAAACAGGATACAAAGCAGAAGGAAGCATGCAAAAATCATAGCACCTGTCAAATCTGAAAACAAGAAACTGTCAGTGTCTATACTATTGTGCCTCACTGCAGGAATGGTAACTAATTGTGGAGCAGCACTACAATTGACCTTAGAAGGTATATGACTATACCTTTAACATCCAGTACATAGGCTAGGAGATAAAAAGCCAATTTGCAGGAAGCTAACAGTCTTCTCCGGCACTTAACCACTTATTACTAAGAGTGACACTAAAACAACACCACACAAAATAAACCCACTTGTCACTAGACAGAAACCCTGCAAAACCTCTATTAGGAGGGCAGGTCAGTCAAGTACAGTAGCAAC
>NW_010231724.1:0-2890 GCF_000690775.1 Eurypyga helias | reverse complement strand
TTCCCTAGCTTTCCAACCAGGTTCACAGAACACATGACTTGTAAGGCCCAGACAATTAATAAATGCTTGTTATTAATGCACTGAGCAACTTTTCTGCTACCTGAGAAAGGCCAATAATCATACAGTTCAAAGGAAAATACTTTTTTGGAAAAAAAAAACCAACAACAAAACACCAAAACAAAAACTACACCCTACACTCTTCTGCTACTCCTGTTTGGGAAGACATGGGGAACAGAGGGCTGCTCAGCAGCTTCAGCAGGCAAGAGAATATAAATGCCTCTAATGAGACAACATTAACTCTGTATCACTGATATAAACTGAGTGCTAGCAGAAGAGTTCACCCTGCACCACAAAACAACAGAAGGTGCATTTGTAGTCCCACACTTTATGTTGTAAACACAGTATTTTAACTCAAATAGCCTTCTCTCCTTAAGGAAACACTTCAGTTTAATTCTATCCCCATGCATTTGCAAGTATATTTAGAAACTCTAAGAAAAAAAAGTTTGAAAAACTAGCCCTATGCTCCACTTTCTTTGAAGATGCTAAATACAAGACCTTGCAAGTTTCGGGTAGGGTAGTTTACTACTACCTGCTAATATTTTACTTCAAAACATAATTACATAGAAATATATTATTTTATTGGAAAATTTCATTCAGCAAAAAAAGAAAAAAAGGAAATAATCTGGTCATAAAATTCTGTGAATTGTCCCCGAAAACAACATATATTGCAAGATGACCACTGATGTCATACATGTTTTCCTCTAATCTGTACAGTCAAAGTTCAACATGCTGCTTAAATTACAAAATAATTTGCATAAGGCAACATTTGGTTTCCCAAATGGATTAAAACACAAAAGAACTGAACAGGTATCATAGGTTTTAATCTAAAAATAAAATACAGGTTAACTTACAGTTGCTAAATCGCTTGGAATTCTGCTGTGGTCTCCCACATGGGAGTTACATACATTTTTAATCTATTTTATTGTTTGTGGTAATTAAAGCTGAATAGTGATTGTTAAATAGCAACCAAGGTTTACGGCATAAAGCTAAGATGAATTATTTAGAAAACCATTGCAAACTTATAGTCACCTGCAGCAAGTTGTTCAGAAAAAAACCCACAAACACTGAATCAGCAGAGAGCTGAGAAGACTTTATCCCTACAATGGAAAACTGCATGTGGGTTTTTCCTCCCCTTTCCCCCCACCCCCCCAACGCTTATACTCAGCAGTAAAACTTAAGATCTGTTTCTAGATTGCTTTTGCTGACATATCACAGACAAATATTCCTGATACTCTGAGAAAATTCTGGGGGCAGAAGACTTAAGAGAACACAACAACAAAAAAATAAATTATATCAAGTCATTTTTAAATTGGGCTTAGTTTATCTTCAGAAATAACGTTGATAACACAAATAGTCATGGCAGGAATGACTAAAAGACAACTGTACAACAACAGATTGCCTGGGAGGCCTTTAGACAAGAGGTTTTTAATGTGTTGGATATTAAGACTAATGCAATGGCAGCTACAAAACATATTTTAGGAACAAGGTAGCAAATTTTTTCTAACAACATTTGAAAATACATAACATTTGTTTCATGAACAGGGATAGCCTTCCCTGTATCATACACAGCAGATTTTTCAGAGGAGATTTTCATACTTCAAAGCAACAAAGACAACCAGTGCTGAAAAGAAGGGTATACTGAGATCTAAACCACAATGATTAACAAGTGTATGATCTACCACTCAGTTCTGCTGTAACACACATGTAGTTTTAGTACACAAGGTTAGCAAGAGCTCAATTCTTCACAAATGCACCTAAACAAAGAGTTCAGGTATTTTATGTTCAGCGTTACACCAGTATCTAATAACAATGTACCTGATTATTGTTTAAATGCTTTACTAACAGACCAGGACAAAAAAGAAAAGATTTCATTTGGGCATTCAAAACTCTTCCCACACCTCAGAGTCAGAGGGAAATATGGAAGGTAAGTAGATCTGTCTGTGAATTCTGTTACAACAAACTCCAGGGAAGGAAAAAAAAGGTATCTTGAGAGGTTGTTGCCATAACCTCATAGGTTGACTTCTGTGTAGCACTGTGTGCTAAACCTGCAATTAATAAATTCAAAAAAGAATTATATAAATATATATCTTCTATGCCCTTCTCCAGCTACTTGAAACATTACTTGTAGAAGATGACAGAAAAGTGATGGAATCTCAAAAGGAAAAAAGGAACTTTGTCTTTCAGTACTTAACTATGCTTATACCTAGAAAACATTAAACTATTTTCACTTATAAGCACTTTTTTTCCCCTTATCTACAACAGAATATATACATATTTGAAGGCCTAATCTCCCATCAATGTGTTTTCCTCTCTAGGCTCCTAATCCTTTATTTTTTTTTCTCAGTGATGCCATTTTCTAGACCTTTAATAATTCTCACACCTCCCTCCGAATTCTCTCCCATCAGCCCATACGCTTCCTGATGCACTTCCACAGAGCAGACCACACAGCACCCTGCCGAAGTGCCAAACTAACCCACCTTCACCACCTCCCATCCCCTTCCCAACTGGTCATCGCTACTCAGTCCCTCCTGCACAGTACCCTGCGGCCCCGCTCGGCCTCCCCACCCTACACGCCGAGCTGATACCATCAGGCACTCACCCCTCCGCACCACCTTACACAACCTTTACTTCTGCCCCACCCTCAGTCCTTGCTGAACGCCGCAGCTCCTCCGCACACGCCTGCGGCAGGCCGGCAGAGACCCCGGGCTAATGAACGGAAGGTGCAGGATCTAAGCCCATCACTCACCCAGTAGCTCTCGGGTCCCGTGTAGATGCCTCCAGCCCCCTCGCACGGGGAAAGACACGCCAGCTTGCAGAGCGGGCCGCCCCC
>NW_010231723.1:21440-26584 GCF_000690775.1 Eurypyga helias | reverse complement strand
CGCACCTTGCCCCGCTCCCCCAGTGCATGAGGATATTCAGAGGAAAAGCCTAGGAAGCTCATAAAGTTGAGGTAAAAACTATTTAATAATTGAATATAAATGAAAATTATAGTGATACTACTAGTATTAACAGCACTACCACTACTACTAAGTAATTAAAATAATAGAAAATAGAACATATAATACAATAGCTCACCATCTGCCAACTGACACACAGAGAGGTACCAAGTAGCAACAGTCCAAGCCCCAGAGCCCCCAGAGCCAGAGCCCCAGGGCAACAACCCTACCTGGACAAAAGCCAGCCATCCCCCAGACCCCCATCAACAAGGAACCTGCCCCACTGTTAATAACTCCCTAAGAGCTAACAAAGGAGCTAACGACCCAGCTATCAAGCTAGTCCAAGCCTTATGGACCCCCCAAGTCTATTTCCCACCTCAGAACTGAGCATGTACCCTAAGCCCAACATACCATGGAATGAAACACTCCTTAAGCTGCTCTGGGCCAGCCATCAGTACTGTGGAGAAAATTAACCCTTTCCTGCCTGAAACCAGCACACTCTTGTGAAAAGAATGACTGTCTGCTGGTTTTAAATCTTGAGGGAAACAACAAAGCTGAAGTCCAAATTCGAAGTCCTCAAATACAGATTTAATATAAAACATATTGTAAAAAGTCACAGAAAATATTTCCTACTTACTAACAAATGTAGTACTTCTTACATACTACACTAGAAAAGAAGTTCTGTCTTCCAAGGCTCTTATCTTTCACCAATACACAATGAAACTATCCTGCTGCAGATTTTATAAACAGAACCTCCCCTGCTACACTGCCTGTGAGGAGGAAAGAAAAATGAGTAAAAATAGGAAAACAAAAAAAGAAAAGGTAATAAAGTAGTAATTCTTGGTCAAAGCATAAAGACATTTGGTCATAAAAGTGTCCTTTCACAGAAAAGAGAAGGCATTTTCTTGGCAGTATTATGTGCAAATAAATTCAACCGGAGGCAGAACATGTAGGTTCTGGTCTCAGCTTTACCACCACAGTGCCTCAATACAGGAAGTTACTATATTAATTCTCTGTGTTCACCTCTCCTCATATTGAAGCTCTTCAGAACACACACGTCTTTTCAATACATCACTGAACAGCAACCCAGAGTGACAGTTCATATGTTAGCTTTTAGATGCTTCTATCACAAAGTACACACTTTACTGGCAATGCGATGAAGGCAGATTCTGCTTAAACCATGAAAATGTAGACAATATCCTTTTAAAAAGAGTATTTCATTCTGTAAGTGTCAATCTTCTCTGTTTATTTAAGCAACACAAAATTTATGCATGCAAGTAAGTTAATAGTTAGCTTCACAACACTTAACAGTATTAAGAAGAATTTAATGAAGAACTCTGCCAAGCATCTAATTTCTTAGATGATGATACCTAGTAAAAACCTTTTTCCTGAGAAGAATATTTAATAAGTATTATTAAATAAGTATCTTCTAAGTATTTTAGAAGATGGGTCAGTTTGCATTCTTTCTGTTCTCCACAATTGGCTATGTTTGAGTTTACTCCTTCCAATGATTAGGTAACTTCAGTTGATTGTGAAGTCTCCAATCTGACAGATCTTTTCCACTGAAAAAACTTCACAGTGACTTTACTGAAGTGAGATGGAACTGATCACATCCTCAAGATGGACTACATGCCTATCCATTTTGGTGGAAGGGACCAAAGAGGAAAATAAAAGCAAACGATTTTCTTTTGTTTTCAGGGTATCCAAGAGGTTGTAAGCAACCCTATCATGGGAAAACCTTATGTTCACAGAACAAGTTGTAGCTTTTTTTTTTTTTTTTTTTTTAATTTGCTCATCAAGTTCCTCTTGCTTTTCAAAGCTCCAGATGACAACTAGAATGGTTTCTTTGTCCAGACCTTATACAGGTTTGTAATGATATGTACTCAAGCACAGTGATCACTGGAACGGTGACCAAATCCTATAAAAATCTGGTGAAGAACATGTAAATACCTAAAACCTGTAAGTTTATCAGTCTTCACAGAAAAAAATGGGTTGCCTTGCATGATTCACATTGAGAATTTGCATAAATACCACTTTTAAACAAATTCTTTTAGTAGGTCCTTTTAAACATACACACCAGTGAAAGAAATTTATGTGCCTTTTACATGTGTAAACAGTAAATGACAGAACTAAATGTGCAGCAATCTAATAAAGAATTGAAGTATGCAATTTTGCAACTCAGTGAAGCACTAAATAAAAATTGCTTAAGCACCAGGTTAGTAGTATGCTTTTCTATCAATCACTTTAAAGCAGAAGAGACTATTGCACACACTGCACAGCAAGTATAGTTTATCAGAGGATGATCACTCACTCCTTTTTATGCTCATTTTTCTTTCTGGGGTCAAACTTGCACCCAAAATATGAGGTCAGGTTCTGATTTCTTTACAAAACAGATATACAGAGAAAGCACTGAAGAAAACTGACTCAATTTTTTTAGTTACTGTAATACAACATGAAAAGCTTAACACAATATTCTATTTCTGATGGATTTCTACAAGGAAATCCACAAGGAATTAACAGTCTCATAATACACTACAAAAAAACCTACATAGGATTCCTACCATAATCATTGCAAGTGCAGATATCCTAAACCACAACAAAACAGTAGAGGAATTAAAATATAGACATTTTAAGTTCTCACTGTTTTATTTCAGTTTCATGTTCTGATAGTGAAACTATCTTCAGCCAAACCAACCATCCTTCTCTCTACCTGGAACAACTGCATGTTCACAAGCAAGAAAAAATAAAATTAAGAGTACCTGAAAGACATTCTGAATAGATGGAGTTGTTTTGCTTATCTACAGATGTCAGCATCTGTACACTATTACAGTATTTCCTGCTATTTGTTTGCCATCTTATTCATGCCATGACATGAAAAAAAAGGAGGGGAGAGGGTTTGGTTGGTTTTGGTTTTTCTCCCAGTTAAGTAAAATCTTACTACAGCCAACACTGACTCTAAGTGCAAAGGATTTACAGTCTGTACCAGCAGGTAAATAAACAGTCTGCTCAGTGGAGCAGAATTAAGTGTCCAGCCAGAGACAGAAAGCCAATACTTTACAAATGGGACTATTTGGTACTGACTGCCAGAGGCATCTGCATGCAGCTCCGTAACTACTATTACTCATGAATCTCTCCAGATACAGTTTGTTATCTTGACTTTAAGTAGCTCTCTCTAGTTTGTTTCTGCATTAGCCATAATGAATGCATTTTGGAAACTCTGACAGCCAAAGATTAAGTCAATATGAGTCAAAGAAAAAATGCTGAGGTGCTTAAAAATGGCTTACTTAGGTTCTTCCGGTCAACCAATACTCACCTACATAGGCTTCATCATCCACTGGCAGGGGTACTGACATGCAGAGGTAGGTATCAGACTATTAAAAGACAAAAGAACAGAAACTACCTTTAAATTGGGAATATTTAGAATGAAAAATATAAACAAAGCATCAAAATTCTCTGCACTTTCTGAAGATGAATGTGGGAATACTGAACAAGCTAATATACAAAAATGATATAAGCCTTAGCACTGAATTTATTTGCAGTTGTTAATAAACACTGCCTCTCCCCACCCACCAAAAACTTGAAGTCCAAATAAACAGCATGAATCAATGAATGTGCTACATGAAAAGAATTATTAGGAATCTGATTGTGTTCTTGGTATGCACTGCTTTCTGAGTATTTATAAATTTAATCTAAGAATCAATGGCACTTGATGGGTGGGGGAGGTGCTGATCTCTACTCACTGGTGACCAGTGACAGGACACAAGCTCTGTCAGGGGAAGTTTAAGTTGGACATTAGCAAAGTCTTCATTGAGAGGGTGGCTGGTCACTGGAACAGGCTCCCCAGGGAAGGTGTCATGGCACCTGGCCTGTCCGAGTTCAAGGAGCATCCAGATGACGTTATGACTAAACCAGTCATATGGTTTAGTTTTAGGTCGCCCTGGGAGGAGCAGGGAGTTGGCCTCCATGACCCTTATGGATCCCTTCCAACTTGAGATAATCAATGACATCATAGCTAAATAGATTTCTAACTATAGCAGTATTTCACCCTCTTCCAAGATTTATATAACTGAAATACAAAGTGAAAAAATGCTGTGCAATTGTAGCAGTAATCACAGAAATACATTTATTTTCATTCATGCACCTAACTGTGTTATGATCAATGAAAATACTCCTCCCTGGGCAAACAAAATCACATGTCCTTTAAAACAAAGAAAAGAACAGAATCAATTAAAAAAGAAACAATTTGATATGTGATTTTCTTGCTTAAGCACTGTAAAGGACTTAACATTTTCCTGGAGCAATTGGACAAACAATCTGCACAAGACACAGTGGAGTGGCCACTCAGGGCAGAAAACTGATCAAAAGTGCCCTCTTGCCACTACAGTTGCCTTTGTGACCTAACGGACTTCTGGTTTGAGTTTAAAATGCTCAGCATCTAAGCCTTGGAACTATTCCTGGATTAAAACATGAACCACTTAAAATGCAAAGTCTGTGATCTCAGAGCAATGGCCACAAACAAAATCCAGGTTTTCCATCTACAAGCACCTTGGATAACTATGAAAGAACCCGCCATATAAAACAAAGTCCTTGGGAACTGTAAAACCTAAATATGTCAATCCTATTGAAAGGAAGGCTCTTGCTTTCTACATCAAAAACATCAGTAAATTGTTGGAACAGCACAAAGTGACATTTTTTAGATTCATGTGACGACACAAACAAAAAATTAAGTCAGTCTTATCTTTGTGAGCTAGATGAAGGACAGGTCCTACAAAAGCACCATCTAGAATAAACACCACTTGCTTTACTGAGATATCTGACCAAAGATTATGTAGGATATCTAGATTACGACTGTACGAAATAAAAGTTAACTGCCATGGTTTACTTACATGTAACAGAGATTAGGCTGTAAGGTCAGCAATGTGGCTATTAGCCTGACAGCTACACTACTGACTATTTAAACCGGGTTTTTTTTTCAACTTTTAGGGCTGTTTAAGAAAGGAAAGATGTCATCTACTGGAATTTCACTACACCCATGCACTCCAACTCTGACAGGACTTTCACAAGGACTTTACTAAACAGATCAAGAT
>NW_010231723.1:9329-21409 GCF_000690775.1 Eurypyga helias | reverse complement strand
TCCTGCTACGAAAAGCTTCAAACCTAATTTAAAAGAAGACCCTGCAAATAGGTGTAAACAATTAAATGCAACTGAGAATGAAGGACACATACAATGGTGATAAAAATACGTGATTACACAAAGCAGTGATGTGTACAGATAAGAAACCATTTTTGGTGTTTTTGCTAGAAGATGGGAAGAATGAACAGAGGTCAGCTGATACAACTGATGTGAATGCCTTTGTGTGCTCTAGTTATATGCAGGTACAGAATGAACATCCTAAAGACTTCTAGAAATAGAAAAGGAAATATTCTACCTTTTCTATTTAACCTCAGGTCAGAAGTAGATATTTTTTGAAAAAAACTTCATTTAGAACCTTATACCCAAACTTTGAAAATCAAAGACAGCAATTCACATTGTACAATCCTTCGCACTGTAGTAGAAAGAAACAGTAGATTCTTTGTCTTTAAATACAAATTAAAAAAAAAAAAATAGAAAATTAGAAATTTAGGAAGTGCGGACTAAAAATAAAGACGACATGCTTTTTCTGCAACTATCATGCACCCAATTAATAATTAGATTAGTTAAGAACAGAGTATTCGGACGTATAAGGGATGCAATGGCTGAGATTTCATAACTTATGTCATAACATCTACAGAGATTATTAGAAGTCTAGAGGTACTAATATTTTTGGTTCTTTCTTTCATTAATCAAAGACTGTTACCTGGAAATTACAGATGTACCAAAACGGTATTGTGCTACTCACTGATCTGAGCTCTTGCAGAACTCAAGTCATGCCTCTCTGACTCAGTGTTATAATACATTTACAAGTAGCAGCTGTTCCAGTTAAACATTTTTCTTCCAGGATCTTTGTCATCCCTTTTCAATACTAAGGTACTCTACATTGTATAGTTCAGAGACATGCTCTTAGGTAATATGATTTGCCTTTAGGGTTTTAATCCTACAAAACAGCACAGTTTTTAAAGAGAAGCAACACCCTCCATCCCCATTAACGAGACCAACTGCTTTGAATAAACAGAGTGGTGTGGGGGAAGGAGAAGAAAGGGAATATACAAAGTTTTTGATTTTCCCTCTATTTGTTATCGTTTGTATTGCCTTACGTTAAGTAATCTTCAGATTGTCCTCCAAAGTAATCTGAGATGACTCTGTGTCATTAATGAGAGATCTTGGCCTGCAGTTACTTTAAAATGACAAGCCTATAGATCAGTACAGGCAAAGCACTGAATTGTTAAAACTCCATACGCACAGTGTATTTTCTTATCTCTTCCCTTTCCTATTGTTCCATCCTATTACCGCACACAGGTTGTAACACATTTATCTCCACTTTTTCTCTATGAAAATGTATTTTTCAAGAGCAGAGAAACCAGGAAACAAACCCACAAAATTACCAGTAATAAAACCCTTTTTAAAGGAAAGAAGCACATTTGGGGAGGAGGCCCAAAAAACCAAGGCTATCTATCAGTTTAAATTTATTTTAAGAATTTGTGATGCAAAGCACTATCACTATCTATTAAATAGGATAGTCTGGACTAAAACTCCAAGCCAGCAACCTCACATTATTACTGTAAACAGGGAGGGCATGTTCTAGTTTTTGTATTGCTATTCCCCTATCCCACCTCTTACAGTCTTCCCATAAGTCAGTCCTACTAAGTGAAGTCAGAGAAGAGATCACCCGGCCAAACAGACAATGCAGTCAATCAGTGTGGTCATTCTGAAGACGCTACCATTACTGGCATGAAAAACTCATCCTGGCATAGTCACAAAGGTTTTCAGTTTTGTCTCTGACGTACAAGCCAGGTTGTATCTAGCTAGTAAGATAAAATGAGAAAATGAAAAAACAGCTATTGGACTCAACAAAACAGATTCTAGTCACTTATCTCCAACTGTCAATGTTCCAGACTTCAAACACAAGAAAAGCAGGAATACCTTGCAGAAGGGCCCCACACTTGTCCCTCCCATCTCCTGCCCTTCCCCCACCACCTTTCTTTAAAGGAAGAATCTTTGTTATTAATATGGGCTGTTATGGACTAACAGTAGCATCACTTCTCATAAACCTCTGGTATTGATATTCACTGTGCCAGGGTCCAAATTCAAGGAAGTAACTCAATTCTACTCTTTGCAGAATTTCACCTAAGTAATAATCAAATCATTCACACAACTTTCTCTAGAGTCAGAGCAAGTCTTGAGGGATCTTAGGTCAAGATCTCAACTTGGTTGTCATAGCAAAAGTAAAGAAAGAGGTGACAGTAATTTATGAGTATCCAAATGATCAAATTTTCTTCTCATTTTATGCACTATTACCTCGTGTGGTATACCCAAGCAAACCGGATATGACAAGAAAAGTCTTCGCTTAAGACTTCAAACTGAGAAACTAAAGTTATGAAATTGAATATGCAGGTATTATGAATCACTGTTGACGTACTGGGAGAAGCTAAATATAAGTTAAAAGAAAAAAAAAGACTTGCAAAATCCATTAGACAAAAACCCCTCCACAAACCTCTTCGCAGTAACAATATTTCACCAAGTAACAACATATTTACCACTTACGTGCCTTTAGCAATATTTATGAAGTTCAAGTGTACATTTAAGAACTCAGCCAAGTTTGTGCCAAAATTTCTTTACCAATGAAGCTTGTTCAGCCTCAAATATAGTACCAAATAATTAAAAAAAAACCCAATCAATCATTTATGGACAAAATTATTTTAAGTACAATTTTAAATGCACTATAAATTTTCTCATTATTTCTTTTGTAGCAACCATATTCAAATCAGTGAAACTGTGTTACTGGCAGAGTAAACATATTTACCCTACATTCTTATTAATGCTTTCACAAAATAGCCTTCGATTTGCTTAATAGTATTAAGTTTTTTATCCGAAATCTAGAGTTTTCAAAATGAGCTGATCCCATCCCTCTTGGAAGACAAAACATACAGCTTCCAGTTTAAATAACAAGCCCTATCTTACTATTAATTTACTACACTGCGAGATAACTTTCTTAAAATTATCTTAAGTATAAAGAATGATTATAGAATTTTTCTGTCAGAACTGAAAGAACCCTTCAGTCTTCTTCTCCACGGTTCTTAGGTGTCCTTCACCCTTCAGCAGCAAACCAACATTACTCTTCATATGACACGTTAGTTGCATTTTCCCCTACTGTGCAATTGGAATAATTAAGGAAAAAAAGAAGAGTATTTAAGTACTACAGATATTGTTTCCCCCACTTATGGTCCTGTTCAAAAGCACCAATGAATATAAACTACATTTATTAATGGAGCTGGAGAACTATCCTACCTCATTGATTTCCAGATCTGTATTGATTGAATACACACTTCATTGTCCCTGCTCATAAGGAGTGCTTGGAAGAGTTTCACATGAAAGTTCATGTTTGGAATTTGCCAAGTAAAGGGTCGGTTCTCACTGATTCACCCATGGGGCAGCAGCTATAGAATGTAGGGCAGTACCTTCTGCATGTCTGCCGTGTCCTCCCCCCAAGTCACTATGAGTCTAGTAACTCACTGGAAAAAAGAATCAGGGTTTTTGGCAATCTTTACGACAGCCTTTACAACATGACATACACATGAATTGAATTTTATGCAACCAACCTACCAATCAATACAAGGACAGACGTCAAACTTGGCTCCAGAAATTTCCAAATCATTCCACCAAGAATTTTATCACATCCACCACTTTAAGGTGCTATCTATGCAGATGGTACAAAATAATTTGGAGCTTTTTTCCCCTCCTCCTCCTGTTTGGAAATTTGTACATTTTTCCTCCGTGAACCAGGTATATATTTTACAAAGCTTAAGTTGTATGTTAGCTGTAAGTATATAAAAGGATTCAATGATTTCTACAGTAATCACTCGAAAACAATGTCTATGCTCATAATCTAGGTATAACCCTACTGGTACCAAAAATTCATCTCAGTTTCAGGGAACAAACGCAGATGGTTAAACTTCTTGGAATCCAAAGAGATTAATTTTCAGTATCTGTTTCAACAAGAATGATTTGTGAAGCTGGAGTATCAAGGACTTCAGAAAATACGTAAAATTAAATACAATTGCCTTCCTCTCTATGGAAGAATAACTGAGCAGCAGGACTATTTCAGAAGTTTCCTTTCTTTTTCCAGCTTGAAGGTATCTCCAACCAATTATTCCAGCCCTTCCAGAAAAATTCTTACATTCCATAAGCCTTCTGACTGTACATCTATCCCAGGACACACTAGTCAGACTGTAAACAACGAACAGGTTAGTTTCATTAGACATCCCTTTGTTAGCTGTGACTCTAGATAAGAAACCTGACTGTCATGTGTGAATGGCACCAAGAAAGAAAGAGGCCAGAAAAATTCCGTTTTTGAAGTCTCCTGAAAGTACTAACCTGTGACCAAACAGTGAATTCAGAATTCATAACAATCCAGTTGAAAGAAGATTTAAGGATTTTCTTTTCACAAAAATGCATGACAAACAGCCTGTACAGAACATATTGGTGTGCTGTAGAGATACTCTTCTGTTCTTTAAATTTAACTCATTCACATCTTCTCCACTAATTTCTTCTCCTCAAAGCTTTTTTCTTTTTTTTCTTTTTCCACCTTTCCCACATAAATTTTTATGCTTGAGAACCAGGAACTGCAGTAAGTCATAAACAAAATAGTGATACACGTCCAGAAAGCATTTAACAAAGTATTTCAGCAACTGCACTTGTCCTCCTGCTCTTTGGTTTATTTTTGCATCTTTCATAGAGACAAATTTGCAGATAAACCCTGGAAGCAGAAACCTATATATCACAGAACCATAGAAGGGTTTGGGTTGGAAGGGACCTTAAAGACCATCTAGTTCCCACCCCCCTGCCATGGGCAGGGACACCTTCCACTAGACCAGGTTGCTCAAAGCCTCATCCAGCCTGGCCTTGAACACTTCCAGGGATGGGGCATCCACAGCTTCTCTGGGCAACCTGTTACAGTGCCGCACCACCCTCTCTGGGAAGAACTTCTTCTTGATATATAATCTAAACCTCCCCGCTTTCAATTTAAACCCGTTACCCCTTGTCCTGCCACTACAGGCCCTTGTAAAAAGTCCCCCCCAGCTTCCTTGTAGCCCCTTCAGGCACTGGAAGGGGCTTTAAGGTCTCCCCGGAGCCTTCTCTTCTCCAGGCTGTACAAGCCCACATCCCATAGCAGAGGGGCTCCAGACCTCTGAGCATCTTCGTGGCCTCCTCTGGACTTGCTCCTCAAGTTGGAAGGGACCCATAAAGATCACTGAGTCAAATTCCCAACTTACACCCTTATATAAACATCAGCATGAACAACTTCAACTCACAGCAGATCCACGGTGGCTAAACACATCTGTCCACAATTAAGGCGAAGAGGTACATGAATGAGACAGAAGCTAGTAAGAAACCACCACAGAAGAATTTCCTCTTTAAAGGGGATTCTTCTCATCTGTGTTCTTTCTGTCACAAAAAATGAACTAAGAGCACTAGAACTACAAAGCTACTGGTTATTTCCTTTGTTGAACTGCAAGAAAACGAAGACTTCTTGATGAGTACATCAGTGCTTAACTTGTCTAAAAGAGAACCAAGTTTCCTATACACTTAGTGCAGGGCACTGTGGAAGGAGGAAAGACAATGAGGAGAAGGGCAGGTGAGACTGACAGAGGAAAATAAAACCCAGACTTATTAGTATAAAAGGCTAGCTATTATTTTCACTTACCTTTTTAGGAATTAACTTGGCGAGTTGCTTTCTGTTGCTGCCTTCCCCTGGTCTTCCCCTGAATCTACAGTAGGCTGTACCATTTCAGTTTATTGTGTACATAAAGGCTGTGGGCAATAGGTACCCATGAATGTGAAAAGTATTATGTCCTATTAACTCTCACAGCCTTGTTGGTGGTGTTTGTTTTGGTTTGTTTTTTTTAATAGGAATCTGAAGTGACTGACCCCTTCATATGTGTTTCCTAGCTCTTCAACTAATGGCTGCTCAGGTAAAATCAATAAAATGTAATTACACATGTGCACCTGGATGAACTGAGAGTACTTTTCACTCTTTCTGAAAGAGAAGTTCATAGTAATTTGCAGCAGACAAATACAATCCACTAGGAACTATATTTCTGTTTTGCACTTGCTGGAAAGACACCACTTGCTCTAAATTACATGTTCCAGAGGTGTGGTCCCCAATAACTGAAAACCTCATTTTCCCTTCAGTATTTTTTGAAAGCAGTATCTGCAACAATGAGTCATCATCTACTGCAGCACAACATCCTGCTCTTTCCAAGCATCTGCAGCCCTCTAGAAGAGACGTGGGGTCTTTTTAATGACATAGATAATTCCCTGCATTGCCTCATTGCAAATTAAAAATTAATCACTTTTTACCTTGCTTAATGAAACCATGTCTGAAAATGACAATAGCATCTCAGACTTCTATGTGATTGTTAAAAATGCTAATGCTAATGTTAAAATTCTTAATTATTATCTTTATATTTACTCACTTGGCTCAGTAGAAAATAAGCAACTTCAAACCTGAAAGAGTATACCATTATAACTTGTTTGTAGTAGCTTTCCTGGAGCAGTTTAAGGGTTTAAAATACTGGGTCAAAAGTATTACCCTTATAAAACGCTTTTTGGTTGTCTTCTGTCAGCCTTCCAAAGTTGCAGGAAAGTTCAATTTAATGTAACTAAATTCACTGAGGCACCATCTGAGATTTTGTGCAAACTGAAACTTTAAATAAATATGTCTTGCTAGCACAGGTGAAAATATTTCATGTTAATAAAACATACAGTTCTTGTTTTAATAAACTTCAGCAATTCAGTTAATGAAACCAACATTTTCAAAATGAAGTTAATCATAAAAAATTATTTTTCTCTCATTTGAGATTATTTTTCTGTTTCCAACTGTTCTCTGGACATACATATATTTATAAAAGTTACTCTGTTCATTTTTTTTGTTCATTTTATGCAAGTGATATTGTAGGCAAGGCTTTATTTTCCTGACTCAGAAAAAACGCAAGACTAAGTGGCAAAAAGAAAAACCACATTTCTCTCACCTGCTTAGGTGTCACCCCAGGCATGCGAATGTCCAATGCAAAATCTGACAGACCAAGTGAAATCACCGGCCGGTCGCTTCCAAGGCATTCACTAGAAAGAGATCTGGTAGTATCTTTATACCTTAAAAAGAAGGAGGAAAGATTTTTAAAAAAATATTATTTTCTTTATGTCCTTCTAAAAAGAAGGGTCTTAGAATTAGTAAAGAAGTTTGACAATGCTTAGCAGCTCCAGGAGTGATCTCGACATGTCAATCCTCCATGAGCTGAGGAAAACATCTTAGTTATCAAGCACTTAGTGAAGTAATTCCTCTGAGCAATCAGACAGACTAGTTTGGAAAACATTAGCTGAAAACCTAACCTGTCATCTCATCTAAATAATTGTCTGAGGTACATAGATGTACAGATAAAAGACTTAATTCACTAGAAAGTGTCAAGTACTGTTAATCATTCACGACTTTTTTTTTTTTAAATTTATTTATTGGACTATCTGTCTGAGGTATAATTCACTACAGATTAAATTTAAATAAAGTGTAAAGGGGAAGTTTTTAATTCCAACACCACAACGTTTATAGCAACTCCTATTCTAAGCAGCAAAGTAAAACAGTATGCTTTACAACTTCACATGACTATCAGAGTCTGTACTGAATGCAGTGTATAACCAAATTGAAAAACAATGCAGATCACTGTAAGGAACTAAATGGTATGACATCTGAAACTTGACGCAACACTGATACCAATTTGGAATATGTGTGTTCACACATACATAAAAATACAGAAGTGACATGGCAATCACAGTGCCCAATATACCTCACTAACAGTAGAACACTTCTGGAGAGCTAAGAGGCTACTTTTCTTGTCCACACTGCATTAAAGTTTACCTACGCAATTTTGCATTCAAACCCTCTCCCCCAGTTTCCCAGGACTGCCCAGTTTTAAGCTAATGTTTTTTTGTTAAAACATCATTTATACCGCAAACTAACCCTAACTGCTGAAATATATTTAGTCCCTCAGTAGTCTCAAATACACCTGTGACACTACCTAAAACGTTCTATTAATTGTTGTTTTATCATCTTGAACTCATATTTTATAAAACAACCTATGGATAAAACAAGAGTTTCTGTTGTTATGACAAGAGTGTAATTTCAAAATTGCAGAAAGAAAATTCAGAGCAACTGAGCAAAACTGAACAAATGCAATACATATTTTTATCTAGGACATGCTATTCCATACTTTCACAGTATCGTAAGTGACTGCATGCATTCAACACGTAAGGTCCTCCTGCATAACCCACCTTTTGAAGACAGAAAGTGGGCTTCTGAAACCCAAACAGATGTTTTGACAAACAAGAAAGAGTATTAGCAGGTTGCTAACGAGGCCAGCCATGTCCACCCTGCTGTTCCTGGCCTGACTAAGGGAGCAGAAAAAGGGCAGTGCAGTTCTATTGGCTGTGATCCTGACAGTCAGGCGGCAGCAGCAGCAGTATCAATTCACCACTTCATTATTATGTGCTCTGCGGGCATCCTCCAGCTTCTGACAGACCATCTGTCTTGGAAGGTGATGCGTTGTAAATCAGGAAGGTGGATGATGCTATGTTGGCTTTATTATTAGCTGTAAAAATCTGTTGAAGAATCTTCCCTTGCAGATAGATGACACTGTACCTCTCTCCACTTAAGGATCTGAAAAGAACTAGCACTCCCAATGCTTTCTCTCCAGGTCGTGCAGTTAAATCTGCACGTTACTTATCAATCCACAGTGCCGGAAATTCCAAGCGGCATCGCAGAAACCAGCGTCAGTCATCCTTCAGAACCTGTAAAAATAGAAACCGATAAAGGATGACTAACACATTACAGCATCAGTTCTCAGCAAATCCCTGTTGAAACATTTTAATACATTAGTAAGTTCTTTCAGACGCTTTAAGCCCAACCCAGTGAAACTGCACTGCCAGTTGATTCCTCCCTTTCCTCCCATCCATACATGGTCAGAACCTGACACACTTCATATTGGTAAACAAAACACAGTCCTGAACACAATTTACATAAAAGGAAGAGATGTAAAAAACCCTCGATATGCGAAATGCAAAGCATGGACTATTTCACACTAACAAACACTAGTATACAAGCACCAAAAAACCCCCACACACTATTACGGCAAGCATGAAGGTTTCTAAATTTTAGTAACTATCACTAAATGTTTCTGCATACCTTATTTTAATACAAGCTGTAATACACCATTCTGTCATTAAGGTTATCAGTTCTTACATACTTTAGTTACTTTTTATATACATTTCAGAAAATTGATATTTACAAATTATTTTTGGAAATGCTGCAACAAAAACTACTGAGATCAGACTGCTTTATATTAGTTGAACAGTTTTCTATCCTTTCATATATTGAGGTGATAGGAGTGTAAAGTGTTACTCTCCTCATCGCTTTAAATGGTTAAATTCTTACGTCCCCATTTTAGTGATGACACATTTTAATTTCAAAATTCTAGGTTTTTTTAGAAGTATGCTAAAAAAAAAAATCACACTGTGTGTTACTGGAGACATATCCTCATATTTTTACTTAGTGTTTCAATTCTGGTAGAAGAAAAATTTAAAGTCATAGGAAAAATCAAAACCTTTGAAGTTTATTATGTAGTCGTTCTTTTAAGATACATAGTAATAGGAAAAAAACCCACGCAAGCCCAACTATCTCGCAGTTTCTGGAAGACACAGTCAAAACACTGCTATAATGATAAAACAGAAAAGGATCCTAACATGAAATACAACAAAATTAACGAGCTTAATGAAAAATCAATCTCACCTCAGGACAGGTATGCGCAAGGCTTCTTCTTATGAAACGGAAGTGCTTATGCCTAGACTAAGAAGCCATGCTGGTCACTTGCCTGCTGTTTAACAGCTACACTAGATTTGCCTTACCTTGAACTATTTGTAAAACTTAAAAATCTGATTACATGATTCATCATTAAACTTGCATATTTTATTCACTGAAGGATGACACAAAAGATTCAGTCACAAACAATTACAATAGACTTCATCTTTATTTTCAACTAGCAAAAAAAATGCCAAAGCTGTCCAGAATCATTCATGCAAGCAACAATACATGGCCAATTCATTTTTTTATTAAAATTTTCATATCTTCAATTCTGTGATCTGAACCGCCTTCACTAGTGAACTACAGAAAACTGCAACGCACCAGACTGGACTCTGACAAAAACCACAAATCAATATGAAAAACAAAAGAAAAGTGTGACACATTTCACAAAAAGGTAAGACAACTATAAAAACATAAGGCTTCATTACCTTCACTCTTCAAGGTATAATAATGCAGCAGTAACTGTTCAGCAACCTTGTAAGCCACCTGGCTGGAAGTTCCAGCCATTTTTTATTTGCATCACCCAAGAAATTAGGCCTTTATTTTCAGACCATACTGTAAATACACATCACAAGCAAGAGCTCTGAAGTACAGATGCAGGAGGAATACACCGGATTTTAACATACACAGAATTACAACATTCTGACTTAATTTCTTGGAATCTGAACATACACTTTCCAGTGAATAGAAATAAAAACCTAGTTTTTGCAAGCTTCAAGAAGTCTGAGACTGGTTACACTGCCTGTTACAAACATTTGCCTGGTATATGAATTAATAAAAGAAAGCTACTGAGAAACCTGATCCTTATTAGTCCCTCCTCACGTGAAATATGAGGGTTTCTTTACAGCAGCTTTCAATTCTCACCGCAGAGTTAAGCATGCTAACAGCAAAAACCACCATCTTAATGTTAGAGAGGAGTATCTGACGATTCATGCCTTTTAGAATGCTGACCACAAGAGAGGAAAAAAACTAAAGAATTACAATCTTTTATAATAAAAGTTTAATGCATCTGGTACTTAAGATTAGACACCTGCATAACCAAATTTTACATTTAGAAGAAAATAAGAAAAAAAAAGAAAACAAAAAGCAGCACCGTCCCGAAGAGATTTCAGTGTAATTTTAGATATGATGCAAATCATGAAAATACATAGCAGGCAACAAGGGAAAAAAGTGCAGATGAGAGAGTCAATAAGATTATGCAGTTACTTAGGTTCGTTATGTGGACATGTTGATACCACTGTTTTGCTTTCAGTCTGGGGGTAAGAGATCCCAGTGGAACAGAAGAAGGGAAGTAAAAAAGACACAATTAATGACAGAGACTAGAGTGAAAGGAGAGAAAGGAAAACGAAAATGAGATTGGGCAATATAAGCATGTTATTTTCTCCCATATGCCCCACCCAGACAGAGCAGAAAAAAAGTTATATAAAACAAGGGAGTGAAGAAAAACAAAACAGCCAACAGCAACTAGCATGAAGACATCTAACTGAATAGGCAGAGGAAAAAAATGTGGCCAAGAAGCTGAAATTCAAAATACAGTTGAAAAACATACAACATAAAGTGACAATATTTCAGTGACGTTATACAAATTAAAGTCTTTTAAAAAATATCAATTAAATGATCAATTTCCAAAAACTAACTACAGAAAAAGAAAGGGATTTCTGATCTCTTAAAGGGATAGATATAAATGGCTATCATCGATGGTAATTTCCCATAGCTAAATGTCTTTTCTTGTTTCTTACTCACTGAGATCATGGAATTTAGCAAACATTACTTGATTTCTGTTTTCAGCTAGAGCGGAGTCCACATTTCGTCTCAGACAAAACATTAAGCTTAAACAAAAACTGGGGTACAGACAACAGCCAGTTCAACAGATGAGCTGCGGATAGGCCTGCAGGTTGAAGCACTTTGCTTCTAACAAGACAGGAAAATCAGTATGTTGTGGGATCAGTTTAGGGATTCATTAATGCACTAAGTACAACCACTTAGGACACTTGGGTCAAAGATGCACACAAAAAATGTTTGGCAAGAAGCTATCAAATTAGAAAACCTACTGACGTCAATAAAAAGCATCTCACAAAACATTAGGTATTTGCAAGTTTGCAGAGCAGTTATCAGAAACACTGGTGTATAATGCTGATGACACCAACCTGGGAGGAATGGCCGACAGGCC
>NW_010231723.1:8652-9314 GCF_000690775.1 Eurypyga helias | reverse complement strand
AGAAGGACCTGGCCAGGTTGCAGAAGTGGGCTGACAGGAACCTCAGGAAGTTCAGCCAGAAGTGCCAGGTCCTGCACTTGGGGAAGAACAACCTCACACCACAGTCCATGCTGGGAGTCACCCACATGGAAAGCAGCCTGGCAGAAAACACCTTGGGCAGGTCCCTGTGAACCCGAGGCTGAACGTGACCCAGCAACGTTCCCTTGCTGGAAAGAAGGCCAACTGTCCTGTCGGCTGCATTAGCTCGAGCATGGCCGGCAGGTCAGGGGCGGTGATCCTTCCCCTCTGCTCAGCACTGGGGGGGCCACACCTGGAGCACTGTGCCCAGGGATGGGTTTCCCAGAACAAGAGAGACATGGCCATACTGGAGAGAGTCCAATGAAGGGTCACAAAGACAATGAAGCGACTGGAGCATCTCTTCTAAGAGGAAAGGCTCAGAGCAGCGACTGCTCAGCCTGGAGAAGAGAAGGTTCGGGAAGGAATCTTATCCATGTACAAAAACACTTGAAGGGAGGTTACAGAGAGGATGGAGCCAGGCTCTTTTCAGTGGTGCCCAGTAACAAGACCAGAGGCAGAGGGCATAAAATGAAACCCAGCAGATTCCCTCTGAACATCAGGAAACACTTTTTCACTATGAGGGGACCATAGTGGCCAACTGGCAA
>NW_010231723.1:0-8537 GCF_000690775.1 Eurypyga helias | reverse complement strand
CTTCTAAGAGGAAAGGCTGAAAGCCTGGAGAAGAGAAGGCTCAAGGAGATCTCATAGATCACAGAATCATAGAATGCTTTGGATTAGAAGGGATCTTAAAGATAATCCAGCTCCAACCCCTCTGCCATGGGCAGGGACACCGTCCACTAGATCAGGTTGCTCAAAGCCTCATCCAGCCTGGCCTTGAACACTTCCAGGGATGGGGCATCCACAGCTTCTCTGGGCAACCTGTTCCAGTGCCTCACCACCCTCTCCGGGAAGAACTTCTTCCTGACATCAATGTAGAACTGAAGGGAGGGCTCAAAGAGGATGAAGCCAGGTGACAGTCTGTTTAATAATTTTATCAATGACCTGGACCAGGGGACCAAGTGCCTCAAGTTGGGTGGTAATCTGTTTGAGGGCAGGAAGTCTCTACAGAGGGATCTGGACCGGCTGGATTAATGGGCCGAGACCAGCTGTATGAGGTTCAACAAGGCCAAGTGCTCAGTCCTGTATCTGGGTCACAACAACCCCCTGCAACGCTACAGGCTTGAGGACGAGTGGCTGGAAAGCTGCCTGGCAGTAAAGGACCTGGGGGAGTGGGTCAGTAGCTGCCTGAATATGAGCCCAGCAGTGTGCCCAGGTGGCCAAGGCAGCCAATGGCATCCTGGCTTGTATCAGAAATAGCATGGCCAGCAAGACTAGGGAAGAGATCATCCCTAACTAACTCAGCGTTGGTGAGACTGCACCTCAAATCTGTACTTAGTTTTGATTTTTTTTTTTTTTTTGTAAATAAGTATTAAAAAAAAAAAATCTTCAGTGTCATTATTTCCCCAAACTTTTTGGATTAACTAATACACTTATCACCTTAGAAAATTCTTCCTTAAAGACTTATATTGTTTGTGGAGAACCGTTCACCTTCCCTGATGCAATTTGTTTCACAGAGTTTCACAGGCAAACATTTAGAACATGGTTATAAACCATCCAAAAACTAAGAAGACTAAAAGGAAGCTGCTTCAAACTAGACTTCATTGGACTGTCCCTCCAAAATGAGGCAAAGTTTCTCTATATAGGAAACCCACTGTAACTGTCGGCTGCCTTGTACCTTCCTCTTCCTCTTGCTCTGTTTTGCTTCAGGAAGTTGATGCCTTCCCCTCTGCCCATCCCAGCAATTTTCCATCGGATAACTGGTAAAAGTGCTATCAGGCAGCTGTTATCCTTCTATCACAAAAGAAAAGGTGTGAGCATGCAGCTGGGGCTGGAAACGAATCTCCTGTTTTGGCATCAATCCACACTGGATTTGGTGTAATATTAAAGATACTTATTTTAAAATGAGCATTGTAAGTTGTCAAATATAGTTTGCTTCTTGGTTTAATTTAGATTTTACAAATTCAGATCTTATACCAATACATATTTCAGATATGGAAAACTAAGGAAAAAAGAGAAATATTATTGCTCTTACTGTTGTTTTTATGAACAACCTTTTCTAAAATTTGATCTGCTGAGCCTAAATACCGTACATATTTTTAAAAGAAATATTTCATGATAAGAAATGTATTGTCCACTCCATCAGAGAAAGCACAATATTTATACACTGAGTAAAGAACTGAGACTTGAATTTTCTTGTGTGTATTACAGCAGTTAAATTGGATTCTTTCTAAGCGGATTTACTCTTTGCATTCTTTCGGAATATGTGGAAATTGGACAATGTGTATTTCTTTCCTATTTGACTAGAAGTGTTAAATGAAAATTCGTAAGAAGTAACGCTTTAAAGGACGGTTTATAAGGGCAACGTAATTTATAAAAAGAGCTGAATACCTGAATGTCTAAACTTAGTTTGTGGGATTTTGATGACCTGTTAATCATTTATGTGCTCTTTGTTAAATGAAGCATTTTTAATGGGTTTCCTACTGGGAAAGTAAGTTCTACATGCTATCTAAAGACAAGCTATCCATACCGAGAAAACCAATAAAGAAAAATCCTTCGAATGCTCCGTCAATTCAGGAGGAATGGAGACTTTTACCTACTAGACAGCTTCCTTTTGAAATTAACTGAAGTTTCATACAGCAAAGAAATAGAGGATGAAGAACTGTCATCTACACTCTGCCTTTCCCTTTTGGGGATCACAAGTTCACAACATGACTTGCAGGGTTCTAACTTCTCTAAAGAGCGAGAATTACAAAGATATAAACTCTATCACCCAAGCCATAATCAAACCCTGTTCACTGAACAATAAAGGAAACATTTAAATTGTACTTAGCAGGTGATTCATACAGCAATGGCAGTTATGGGAACCAGAAACAAAAGGTCATAAGAAAACAAGTTATAAAGATACGTATTTGCAAAGAAAGAAACAGGACATTATTTTCAGGGGTATTAGGCAAAAAGAGCTTATTATCGTCTACTAATTTATACAATAAACAGAAATTAAAATCAGCATCATACTTCTTCTGTGAGCATTACAAAATGCATGAGGAAAAACATAAGAGCCAAGAGATGAAAAAAAATCAAAACTCAAGATGTCAGAATCACCGTCACCCCAGGCTCCACGTTCTGCCCACAGCTGCTGCCCTCAGCGCCTCCAAGATGACTGAAAGGGGCAAAGTTCAAAGCCCAAGCAGACCTGATTTTGTCAACTAAAATAGTTAATTTTCTAAACAGTGAAAATTCAGTGAAAAGAGAAGAAAAAAATATGGAAGACAGATATTTCACAATGTGATCTTATGAGCAGCCTTTGCTTAGGACTCACCTATCTGCCAGCAAGTACAGTTGTTCCAGGACTATCTTCCCAGTGACATTTTCTCCGATTTCCCAATGTAAATATGACAAATACCAACCCTCAAAACTCAGGTGTGAGACAAATAAATACCTGAAAAATTAGGAAATTCAATGCTACATAATTTAGAGATAAATGTTGGTGTGCTTCAGACCAAGATAAAACTTTTTTTTTCTTTTAATTCTGTAAGTTTAGATCAATTTCTGAATTCTAAGCTAAGATTTTCAAAATGCGATACACAATTCAAGCTAAGAATTTTACTAATTTTCTCCATCACTGTATTGTGAACTATTAGATATAAACTCCTTTAAGAATGAGGAATTGTAGTACTTTTGATAGAACAGAAAAATGTAAGCAAACTGCCCCATAAAATCTTGGCCTGTTCATATTAATATAAATGTGCTTGCATTATTAAAACATTAGAAGATTTAGAACAGAAATCGACTTTCATAACCTGATTTTTCATTCTTGCACTTCCACTAGAAAACCCTGTAGTCGATACATCAGGAAAGTTTTATGCCTTTTTTTTTGAAAGTCTAAGAATGAAAGGCTTTTAATTTTTTTTATCCCTATCATCTTATAGAATTAAGAATCGCCACAATTTACCAACTCAATAATCGTTACTAAATTGGTAATTAAATATTTTATAATTGTGAAACAAACACGTGAAACTGCTTGAAACACTCCCTGTTAAAACAGTAAAATGCTCCTTTTCTTCCTGTGGGGGTCACAGACATTTTCCAGAAGTCTGAAGACCAGAGACAGCAGGTGTTAATTCTCCCATTCTGCATTTTCACAGCATCTGAAAAGCATTTTATTAACAATAAATCACCTTGAAATACTTTTTCTTTGACCAGGTATCAAAACAGGTAAAAATCTCTCGTAAGAAAGATCAAGATCTTTCAATGAAAGATGACATCTTAACAAACTGCTAATTTCACATCCTGAAAAAAATGAACAAGCTGGATGCTACTAATTACTTGCTTAAAAGGCAAAACACATGAGAAACCTCCGCTTCCATTTCAATATCCTGATCACTATCAGTAGCGCAGTGTAATAAGGATGAAGGTTCACTGAAGTGCCCTTTGTTCTCCCTTTGTTATGCAAAACTAGGAAGTACTAAAGGGAGAGCCAGGATTAGCCTCCAAGGGTAAAGCAAACGAGAGATCATTTTAAACACTTAAATTCAATTGCACATTATGAACGACGATTTAAATTCATTGCTTGTTCCTTCACTAAGAAGGGCTTCAAACCAGGCTGCCCGAACTCCCCGTGTACAAGGTTCACACTCAAACAAGACGAAAGCACCACTTTTTCGGTCAAAACATGTATAACTTTGTTAATATGATGTATCTTGATTAGGTTGCAGGTTTTGACAGCCGAGGGCCGCAGGGGTGGCTTCTCTGAGGGGCACCAGACGCCGCGCCATGCTGGACAGAGCCAGTTTCAGCTGGCTCCAAGAGGGTCCTGCCAGTGCCCACCTTTGTCCGAGCCGTCAGCCACGCCGGCACGGCCTCCGTGAGAACATTTAAAAAAGGGTAAAAACCACTGCCCAGCAGCTGGGAAAGAGGAGTGAGTAACTGCAGGCACCATGGTCAGAGATGCAAGAGGGGGAGAAGGTGCTCCAGGTACTGAGGAAAAGATTCCTCTGCAACCCATGGGGATTCCCATGGTGAAGCAGGCTGCTCTCCTGCAGCCCGTGGAGGACCACAGTGGAGCAGAGATCTACCCTGCAGCCTGGGGAGGACCACAGACCAGAGCAGGTGGATGTAACCCTGAAGGAGGCTGCAGTTCCTAGAGTCCACACTGGAGCAGGCACCTGGCAGCCATGGAAAGGAAAGGAGCCCATGCAGGAGCAGGCTTCCAGCAGGAGCTACAGCCCATGGGACCCACATGCTGGAGAGGCCCATTCCCGAAGGACTGAACCCTGAATGAGGACCCACACTGGAGCAGCAGTGTGGGAAGAACTGCAGCTTGTGGAAAGGACCCACGCTGAAGGTGGACCTGGAGACTGTATCCCATGGGAGGGACCCCACGCTGGAGCAGGGGAAAAGCAAGAGGAGGAAGGAGTTGCAGAGAAAGTGTTATGAACTGACTGCAACACCCATTCCTCATCCCCCTGCCCCACTCAGTGTGAATGAAACGGAAGAGCTGGGAATGAAGTTGAGACTGGGAAGAAAGGAGGCATGGGAGGGTAGGCGTTGGCACATTTCTCATTTCTCATTATCCTACTCTGTTTAATTGGCAATAAATTAAATTAATTTCCCCAAATCAAGTCTATTTTGCCTGTGACAGTAGTTGGTGATTGATGTCCCTGTCCTTATCGTAACCCATGAACTTTTTGTCATGTTTTTTTCCCCCCATGCCTTGTTGATGGAGCGGGAGTGACAGAAGGGTTTTGTGGGCACTTGGTGGCCAGCCAAGGTCAACCCACCACATATGGCTATTTGTCTATTTTAAACCGTCTCATTCTAACCAAAATACGTTAGGAACTGATTAGGTGAGCAGCTGAACTCACAGAGCACAGACAACGCGTGATGGAGCACAGCTGCTGCTCAGAGTTCCTGTGAGCACAGCCCTACTACACCGTTAATGAGACCGTAGAGCCATGAGAGTTGCTCCCTGTCATCAAATAGGAGGTTCCTCTTCTCTCCTCTCCTCTTTTCCTGTCCTGGGACACTGCAGTGGGGTTAAGCCTAGGCCAGTTTTCTGCCAGGTAAGTGAGTTGAACTGGTTACCGACGTCACTGGATGAACACTGGAGCAAAAGAAACTACAGTATGTAGCCAGGAGTGAGGAGAGCAGCAGGGGTGGGAACAACTTCTCGCAAGCTTCTAGCTCCACTCGCACTAGCTGGAAAACCCCACCTAAATAAATGTTTCTCAAGAGCAGCATACCACTAGAGGGATCATATAAAGGGAAATACTTTCAATAAAGGTAAGAAAAGTAGCATTACTGTTATTTGGAAATGCGTTTTGAAAATAAGTTAAGCTTACTAAATAAAAAAAGGTATGGGTGCTAGAAAAATTAAGAAAAATGCTTGTTCTCAGTGGAGTCATGTTATGTTACAGTTTCGTTACGAGTGGCCACTCTTCTAGCAGAGTATTTTATCTGAGAGAAATGTAGGGGAGAGGATTGTTAGCATTTCCTTCCCACCCCGCCTTCAAAAAAAAAAAAAAAAAACACCCCACAACTTTTTTCCTTGTATTGTATGAAGTAGGACAGGCTTTACAGCCGTCCAGAGAAAAATCTGCAATACCCTCCCACAGATAAGTGATGTAGTTAAACTGAGATTTACAGCACTGAAGCTTCATAACAATCACAAGCAACTTCATTTAATGAAAATAATTCCACAGAAGTTTGTTAATAGTTCATTACAAAACTAATGTTGTAGTTTTGCCTTGTTCCAAATGACTCAGATAACAACACCCCTTAATTAAAGAAAAGATAATGAGAAGAGTGGAAGATGAGAACAAAGTCATTGAATTTAATTCAATTTAGTGTTAGTTAACAATTGAGCAATAAGACCCTTACTAAAAGCAGATAAATGAAGTATCAGCTATCATAGTTCCTTTTATGACAAACTTTTTTCTAGTTGAATATTATATTTTTTCAGAATTAGTATCCATGAAAGTAATAATTCTGTTATCATCAGAATAATGCTAGAAATCGAACACCTCTAGAAAGAGATCCAGATTTTCAATACCACAAAATACAATTATGTTAATACTAAGGTAACCGAACACAATAAAATCAACTAGTATTTCAGCAGAACAAGTCTTAACATGAAGTGGAATTTTTAAAAAGTAAAAAGATAAGTACAACGCAATTGCCTGTGATTACCCTGGCACTAGGTTTTTCTGGAAAGTGACTACATATGTGGAGTAGATAGGGCATAGATGGATAATCAAGAAGCAGCCCATATTTCTTTGCTAGAAATAACCATTACATATGGTCAAATAAAAGTAATTAATAGGCGAAAATGGAAGAATAACAGGGTACATTGGGAAAGAAAGACTAAAGAAAAAAAAAAAAACAGAACAAAGGGAGAAACAAATGCTGAGAACATGAGAACATACTATAGCCTACTGCTTTGTACAACATGCACAACCCCATGGCAGAGGTCTGTAGGCGAGATCCCACACGGGCGCGAGTGAACGTGCTCTGAAGAAGCTGAAGTCCTTGGAGATCCCACACCAGAGCAGGCTCCTGGCAGGAGCTGTGACCTGTGGAGAGGTACCCGTGAAGGAGCAGGTTTTCTGGCATGACATGTGGCCCTGCAGGGGACTCATGCTGAAGCAGTACATTCCTGAAGGACTGCACCCCATGAAGAGGACCCACATTAGCTCAGTTCTTGAAGGACTGTATCCCATGGGAGGGACCTCACATGGGTTTAAGTTATATGGAGTAAGTGGCTTTGGCGGGGGTAGAGACAGCTTTTTTTCACAGAGGCTAGTACAGGGCTGTGTTTTGGATTAGTGCTGAAAACAGGGTTGATAATCCAGGGGATGTTTTAGTTACTGCTGAGCAGTGCTTACACAGAGTCAAGGCCTTTCGTGCTCCCTCCCCCGCTCCCCCCACCCATGAGTAGACTGGGGGTGCACAAGATGTTGGGAGGGGACAGAGCTGGCCCCCACTGATCAGAGGGATATTCCAGATACCCCAAAGCTGGGGGAAGAAGAAGGAAGAGGGAGACTATCTCACTCCACATTTTAATCCTTATGATTGTCTTGCCCCTCCCACTGGCGGATGGTGAGAGAGTCAGGGTGGTGCTGAGCACCAGCATTTAACCACAATTAGTTTTGATGTGTTTGTTATCTCTGTATCGCAAAATAAGCCAGAAGAGAAATAAGCATGAAGTGAAAAACAAATAATCTGAGTTGTTTCTAAATTCCTCTGGACATATGCCCTCCCCTCTACAACCTCCAACTCCAGGCTTCTGACAAAATTTCCTCTTAGAAACATGTCTTACCCTGGTTCCTGGAGTACGAAGGAGGATTCTCTCCAATTCATCTCCAATACATCTCCAATTCACTCAAACTTGTTCATTTCCAGAGTAGAGCAAATCAAACATTCTTACCTGGGAAATGCTATACACCGGTAGGACTCGGAAGATGATACATGAAAAAATAATTGGATTCTCCTTCCGCCCCCACTGAATTTTAAATTCAATCCCCAAATAAACAGCATTAGCACCAAAAATAAAATACTTGTAGGGGAAAAGGATATGAAATTGGCTGTATGCAAGATTGGGAAAGATAGCTTCCTCATTCTAGGTATGAGAATTTTTTAAAAAAGTAAGTTGTAGAATGTATTTATGTAAAACTAGTTCTGAAAATTTACGTAGTTTAAATGACATTTAACCTCCTTTTCCACAAACTGCAGGGGCAAAAAAAGCTTTAAATACACTCCATTGTTTATTTTGGCTGATGTAATGGCAATGTTTGACTTATGAAGAAGGATATCTCTACTTCACATTTCTTACACATACTTTACTCGTTCAGACAAAGGTATGCATGAGTAACAGGGAAGATGAGTGTAAAATCTACAGTACCTTCTCCCTCAGCTTAATAAAACAAACTATTTAGCACGGTATATTCAGTTTTAAAAGCTTACTGACATACCAGTTACTCCTGTTTGTCAGTAACCTTAGGTTTTATTAATTCTGAAAATCTTGCTCAGCATTAAAAAAAAAAGTTAGAACTTTTGGCAACATCCAAAAGTCATATACATTTCTTCCTCTTCCAGAGTCAGTTCAGTTCACCAAGGGCAGATCGTGCCTG
>NW_010231722.1:0-408 GCF_000690775.1 Eurypyga helias | reverse complement strand
CCTCAGGGCTTGCCCCCATCCATTCCCAGCCTGGCCTGGGGCTGGGATTGCCCCGACCCCTGGGCAGGACCTTGCCCTTGGCCGTGTATCCAACCGCACCCCCCAGCCAGGGCTTCTCCCTGCTGCGTGGAGCGGAAGGGAGGATGGATGGGCCGACGACGCGCCTGCTCGCGTGTGTGGTCCGCGGGACACGGACTCTCCTGCCGCAGCTCCGGGGGTGGGTGCACGCGCCGCCCGTTTGTCTGCGTCTCCCTAACGAGCGCAGCGTTCGCTCGGCCCCCAGCTAACGCAAGGGAGTGACAGCAGGTGAGCGCCAATTTGCGGGTTAGAAGAGGCAAAGAGGATGAAAGGAAAGCAGTTCACGGGCAGGGAAACGGGGAATCGCAGCGGCAAAGCGCTGAGCCGGCG
>NW_010231721.1:0-5590 GCF_000690775.1 Eurypyga helias | reverse complement strand
GACCCAAAGGTGACTTTGCCTCGGGCCTTGCAGAGATTAACTAGAGATGAAAAAGCGAAGCTGTAGCAGGCCTTTGAACCTTCCTTCACCTTTTCCACCCCCCCTTCCTGCTTCTCCTTCACAGCCTCCGAATCTGTGGGAATCCAGGGATGCGATAGCCCCTTTTACAGACATGGGCTGGCTTCGCAATTCCGGAAGGGCAGAGCGGCTGCACTTTTCTATCCTGATACGTGTCCCGCAGCTGGGGCTACGAGGAGGTTTGTCCCCAGCCCTCAGGGACAAAGCAGCCCGGTTCCTGAGGACACGCGTGTGCTCGGCTCCACGGCCCGTTTCCCACCTTGTCCACACGCGCTCCAGCAGGTTTAGGGGAACATGAGACCTCCCGGCCCCGCAGAGGCTGAGCGATTCCCTGTTTATCTTGGTCAAATGCTTTACACAAATAATTATTTCCAAGGTAAATATTGTGAAAATCCAGATTATTTGCTCAAGGAATGAAAGAATAACTGCGGGAGCACATCAAAGTAGTGGATCTGCTCTGCGAGCAAGAGGCTTCCTCCGCGGTTATTGGGAGCCCCCATGCTTATGCCCCCCCCCAAGCTGGTTTGAGATGGCCAGTGCTGATTTGTAAATCAACTTCAGACAGAGTTTTTTTCCACCCCCAGCTCCAGTGCCCAAATGAGATTTATGAATTAATTAAAAACCCGACCAACTGCAGGGGGAAAACCAATAAAGACACAAAAAGCTGCAAGGCTGAGCCCAGGCCAGCTTGGGGGGAGCCAGGGCCCCGTTGTGCCCCCCCTGCTCCTGGAGACGGTTGCTTGGCATCCCTCCTGTGCCCAGCACTCAGCTCCCCGTGCAGGTGTGGATCCGGCCCTGCGCAGAACGGGTAAAACAGGCAGGCACCGGGTCAGGGCTGGGGACAAGGATGCGCCCGAGGACCACGCCGGGGATGCCTCCATCCTTAGGGATTTCCAATCCTCGGTAAATAAGGGGCTGGATTCTCAGCTCACAGATGGATAACGCACCTCAGTGGGCTTGGAGGAGATGGTCTGGCTTCAAAACCTGCCCAGAAGACTGAGCATCACCAGTGGGCTCTGGATGAGGCCAGTGTGGGGCTGGGCAGAAGTGGGGAGCCACGTCGGGGCTCAGGCTCGAGCATGATTGCTTCCCCGGCACAGGGTGGGGGGAAAAACGAGTGACGGACCCCGGGGCATGGGAGCTTGAATTTCCATGCGTGGCAGACAGGGCCCTTTGTTTTTCAGGTCTCCTCTGAAAGATTATTGTTATTATTATATTAAATCCCTGTAACACTGGACTGGTTTTACTGCACAAAGCAAGATTTGGCAAACGTTGCCTTTCTTTGAAAGTTAAAATAATAGCATTTAGAAAAGAAAATCAAGTATTTATGAAGCTTGGGAGGGAAATATTTTACCTTGTAATGTGAATCCATTCTAACCCTTTCCAGTATTTTGTGGGCTTAAAAAAAAGTCTTTAAAAATAAAATCGAATGATGTGATAACTGATGCCATGAAAAGAAAATTAATCATCTCAGGCCATTAACATCCAGAGACCCAGACTGGGACACACTTAAAGCATCCTGGGATCCCCTGTTTATTGTGTCTCGGAGACTTCCAGGTCTCACATGTTTGGTTTACAGAGGGAAAAGGGCTTTCCTGTGCTCTCAGCTGGCAGCGTGAGCCCAGCTGGGGCTGCTCCCCTCTCCCCAAATGCCACACCCCAGGGTCCCACTGCCACCGTCCCTCCCTGCTGCTCCTCGGTGCATGGAGGGATGATCTCAGGTCTTACAGGATCCACACGTGCCACTATGCTGGGAGCATCTGCCGCTGCTGGGGAGGTCCGGGAAGGTGGGGGGAGCTGAGGGGCTCCAGGCAGGGCTCAACCTCCTGCCTGTGGGCATCTGAGTCAGGCGGCTCAGAGCCTTTTCCATGCAGCCCCTGTCCTGGCACGGAGCGGCACGGACCCTGCAGTGACGGGGGAGGCAATGGGGGAAAGGGAAGGGATGTCATCAAAGGCAGCATCGCCCACGGGATGCCCAGACGGAGGGCCTGGCGAGACCTCAGGGTGCAGGATGCCTTTGCTGCTCCTATAGCCGTTGCTTTCCCTCCCTCCCTGGGTGACAAGCCGTGCCCAGCGCCCAGGCCGCATCCTGCATCGCGCTGGTCGGGGCTCTCCTGCACCCTGCGCGCCTCTGCGCAGCCCCTGGTCGGTGACCTCTGCGGAAGCTAAATATAAACCCAACTCCGAGCTATTCCGTGCCAGCCGAGACGGAGCGCGCTGACATTTCAGCTTATCAGGGCAGCGAGTACAGTGCTTGCGATTCAACCAAAACCACTCAGCCCATTCCCTACCCCCATGTGCGCTAGCTGGACCCAGATTCGCACTATTTTTCTGGCTATTCTTGCTCCCTCCTGCGCTGTACTTAATTTTACAGGTGTAAAATTATTACATGGGTGGCGTACAGACAGTCACCTCCTGCCGAAAGAGAACAAAGCGGCGCTGATGCTGAGAGCTTGGGGTGGGACCGCGGGTAGGTTTGGGAATTATGGGGGTCTTCCCCCTGCCTGCACGGCTAACATGTCAGGACACATCACAAAACCCCACTGCCCTTCCAGGCCATCTCTAAAATCTCAGGATGCATTAAAACCCGGGCATCATCCCAGCTCGATCACGCAGGGACACGACCCTCCCCAGCCAGGCAGGCTCCGGCACAGCCCCGGCTCGGTGTGCGTGTCCTCCTCGCCCTGGCTTGGATGTTCCTTTTCTTCCAAAGCTGTTTCCCACTCCTCCTTTCCAGCAGCGGCGGGATGGGCAAGACCCTGAGTGCTCGGCTCTGCCACGGTATCTGATGAAAACGCAGTTTGAGCCTGCCTTCTTTAATGATTCCCTTTGAAATGTTGTTGCTTCCGCACATCCCCCTTCGGGGTAGAATATTAAGCAAGAGCAACTCGGCTGGAAATTCAGATTGTTTTCGTGTCTGTTTTCATTTACATTTTAATGATCGAGAAATCTTAGAAATCAGGCTATTTGCAGCACGGCTTCTCAAAAGAAAAAGGGGGAAAAAAAGAAAAAATCACCTGCAACCATCTAACCTTCGCCCTCAGCACCAGGAGCTGGGGATCACCGGCAACTTTCTGCGTGGAAATGCTCTTTGCCCCTTTTCCTGCCCCGGGATTTCAGGGGGGCAGAAATGCGCTCTTGGGCATCGCTGCCGTCACAGGGGCTTTGCCCGAAGCGCAGCTCCGAGGCGCAGGCACGCCGGGTGGTTTGGGTGCTGGTGAAGGGGTTGTGGTCCGAAGGGGCGAGCAGCTGGGTGCTGTGTTTGGGATGGTTGGGTGCTGGAGCCGAGGGTGCTGCTCCAAGAGGTCGATGCACCCACAGGAGGCGCGGGAAAGGGGTCTAAGGTGTGCCCAGGTCTCATAGCTCTCTTGGGCTGAGGCAGGGGGGATTTTCCCGCAGGGATCCACCCCACGACGGCAGAGCCCCATCCCAGGAGTTGGCCATGCTCAGCATCTCTCCAGCAGCCCATTGCTCTTTGGATGAGGTGCAAGGATCCAGGCCTTCCCGAGAAAACAGCTGGGAGTCAAGATCACTAGAAGAGAAGCAATAAACTCTCGGTTATTCTCCTGCCATTGAGGCCAATCAAGCTGCAAAGAGTGCCTCAAGGCCGGTTGTACATCATTATTTCATAGCGCGTTGCCCGTATGATGTAGTGGCTGTCTTGCTGGAGGGAATGCCTTCCTGGTTTTCAGCATCAGCACTGAAATATCTAGAGCCCTGGAACCATCGGTTTGAATCCCAGCAGCCTCGATGCTGCACTTTATTCCTCCGAGGGGATAATAATCTGAGTGCCAGGCAAGCTGCCTGTCTATGAGCGTTTGATTGAGGGCTTAAAAACAAAGGTTCTGCTTGGACGGTCAAGAAACACCTACCCAGCCCCAAACAGGGCTCGCTGCAAAGGTCTGCTGGCTCCTTTTGGCCAGGATGGGGGAGACGATGCTCCGGAGGCTGCTGTACGTTAGGACGGGCCGGGGGCTGCTGAGGTTGGGCTCCAGCTCAGCCGTGACATGCATGGGATTGTGGCATTGCCACTGCCGCCCTCCGCAGACACCAATCCCTGGGGCTGCGGATCCGGGAGCCAGACTCAGCCTGGCTGGAAGCAGCGGCCCCCTGAGATGGCTCGACCGGCTGCCGAGCTCCCATGGGCCTGGGAACGTGGCGTGCCACGGAAGCAGAGGAAAGCTGAGGTTGGAGTGGGTGGAGGGAGGATCCTGGCTTATCTGTGCTTGGATCCAAACCGAATTGCCGGCTCTGGACAGCTCTGGCTTGGCTGCGTTCACAGGCTCTATCTGTGTTTTCCATCTTGGAATCTCCATTTTTCTCTATCCTGCCCTAATTTCTTTGCTCTTTGGACAGGGCCAGGAGGGAGAAGGCAGCTTCCAGTTCCCAGTCATGGATGCAAGCTTAATTTTCCACCAGAGCAAAACAACAAATAAGAATTTTTAAGCCCGCTGAGGGCTCAGATAATTTTGTTTTGCCTTCCGAATGTCTCCTTCCACCCCACGGGCGACCCCGCCCCGGGGAGCGGCACCATCTGTATTTTCCCATCTGAGTGATGCCAGCGGGAGGATCGGCTGCTGCCAGCGAGGGGCAGAGCACCGTGCCACCGGGCTGTGCCGGGACCCGCGCGGCGTGGATCTGATAACCGCGCGGGCCCTTTCATCTGCCGAGCTGGGGTTTTATTCCTCAAGCAGTCCAAAAACTTTCCAGGGTGGAGAGATCCAAGCTGACTTTCCGTTTCCTTTGTGTTCCCCGGGAGGGTGAGGAGGGGGATGCTGAGCCGGCGCAGGGGCACGCACGCCCCGGCAAACCCGCCAAAACCCGGCGGATAAGACGGAGAAATGGGAACTGGTTAAAAATTCATGAAAAACGAGGAACAGAAAGACGAATTAAGAGCAGCCAGTAGCATTGGGCTGAGTCTGTTTGGTGTTGATACTGTGCAGAATTAAGCCACACTGGTCTTTCTTGTGGCCAGAGGGTAGGAAAAGGGCTCCCAGTGGAGAGGACCCAGCCCGGCGCTGGCGATGCTGAGCGGGGATTGATAACCCGGCGCGGGGGGAGCGGCACGGCTCTGCCGGATGCTGCCCCAGGCCGAAAAGCCTGCATTTACCCCAGCGATAGCAGCCAAGCCAGCGCTGCGGGCCTTGGGGGTAAAAAAGGCTTAAAAACCCATCCTTCATTCATCAGGCAGCTGAGACAGAGAGGGGGAGGAGAGGAAGGCAAAAATAATGGAGAACGAATTAAGAGTTTGGGGGAAACATCGGAGGGGGAGGGCTGCCGTGCCATGGATGAGGGGCTCAGCCCTGCCCGGACCCTCACCCCCAAAACCAGCAGTGGGCAGGAGCCTGGGTGGGGAGAAGCCCACCCCACGCCGTCTCCAGGAGGGGACAGGACATGCCGTTGAAACGCAGCTACAGTGTCGCATCCCAATCCCCAAATAATATCCCTCCACAATCCCGAGCCACCCGTGACCACCTCTGCGGATGCTGGTGGGCAGCGATGGGTGCTGAGA
>NW_010231720.1:0-4972 GCF_000690775.1 Eurypyga helias | reverse complement strand
ACCCAAACTGTTCTGTGATTCTGAGATTCTATGATTTGCCCCACTCGGAGATGGGCTGCCCCAAGCGAGATGGAGACAGAAAATAAGGGACTGGCTGGAGGAAACACCATCAGAGCACGGAGCACACGGCACCTTCGGCCCGAGACGGAGCAGCTGCATCTGCTGCCTTCACCACCCCCTGCCCAGGGTTTAATTGACAGTGTTGTTGAGGGACAGCGTGCCAGGAAGCCCGAAATGTTAAAAAATGGAGTTTTAGAGAAGCCAGGGATTAACAGGCTTTTCCCCCACTGTAGACAGGTCTCTGGTTGGCTATTAAACATGCCCCGGTGCCAGCCCGCGAGGGAGGGAGAAGGGCTCCTGCAGAGCTGGGACCCCTCTGCAACGGGGGATGTGGGGGTCTGCCCTTCTGCAAGCTGCATCGGGTCACAGACCCCGGGGAAAACTGGGATGGAAACACAGCGCCCACAGACGGATGCTGGTGGGCAAACCAGCTGGTCTGGCTCTTCAGGGAGGGCCACAGCAGAGACAGGGGGGACACGGCGCTCAGCCGACCCACGAGGGATGGCTGCAGGCAGTGACCACCACCCCGGCGCAGCCGGCCAGGCTGGGAAGGGTTTTTTACCCCCCCAGCAACACGAGCAGCAGAAGTAGCGGCCGTTTTCCCAGGGATAGGGAAGGCTGACGCCAGCCCCACACCAGCTCAACCCTCAGGGCCACCCCAGCATTGCGGGGACACGTTCTGGGGCACAAACAGACACAGCAAGCTTTCTGGGGGGAGCAGGAAAACCCACCCAGACATGTCTGATCCCTGCCGAAACACTTCTGAGCCTTCACGGCTCCACCCAACACTGCTGAGGTCCCCACGAACCCCCTTCGCTACCGACTTCAGCCATGCAGGAGGAGGAGGAGGGAGCAAAGGGGTAAGATGGACAAAGATCACCTTCTCTGCCAACACAAAGCCCTTTGGTAAAGACCTACAGGCTTTAAAAGGCTGTTGGACCCCAATCCCACCCTCTCCACCCTTCACCTTCCCCTCCTGGAGCCACCACAGCCCCACGAGCTGCCCCACAAGCCTGGGGCTGAAGCAGCCCTGTCCCTCGGTCCCGGTGCGGCCGGTGCTCACTCGGGGATGTAGTCCCTGAAGGAGTTGAAGCTGAGGCTCCGGCCCGCTGAGTTCAAGGTGGAGCTGGCTTGCATCTTGGGAATCTTCTCCATCAGCTTCGACACTGTCCTCCTCTTGAAGGAGCCCGGGGAGAAATGCCCCTGTCGCATGAGCTCCTGGTAGAGGGCGCTGAACACTGCCACGGTCTCCTCGTAGCTGTCCCGCGCGGAGATCTCGTAGAAAGGAAGCTTCAAGGCTTTGGAGAGGTTTTCGCCGTCCTCCGTGGACACCATCCTGTCGAACTGCAAGTCCTTCTTGTTGCCGACGATGACGATGGGGGGCTGCTCGCTCCCGCCGCTCCGTTTGGGGCTCGAGTGGATGTGGTTGATGAGGAAACACAGCCGCATCACCTCGTCGAAGCTGCACCTATCCGTCACCGAGTAGACCACGGCGAAGCCATCGCCCCATTTGATCTTCTCCTCTATCTGCAGGGAATCCTCCTCCTGCCAGGGCAGACGAGCTCCTGTCAACACCACCAGCCCCAAACACCCCTCCTGAATACCAACACCGCCAGCTGCAACCTAGAAAACCTCCCACGGGGGCCGTCCCCATCTCTGGGAGGGTCCGTCACCATCTCCCTGGGCTTACACAGTGATGGGCAGAGCAGCCCCGGTACCCCAGGGCAGGGATTTGATGGTTTGGGCAAAATGACCAGCCCCATCCTGATGTGGGCGAGGGGGGAGTTAGTGCTGCTGAAGGGGGTGCGCGAGGGTGGGGCTGTTGCTAGGTGGGAAGCGGGCGCAGGGCTCTCCATTGCCCACGGTCCCGGTGCTTGGCGGCTCCTTCGACCCAGCACCCTCCCGCTCCCGGAGCATCCCTCTGCCACCGCCACGGGGAGCGGGGCTGTGCTGCACACCAGTAAGGGGAGTGGGCAAATAATTAACTGAAACCACGCTGCAATTGGTGTTAGAGAGACACAAATTCTCCCAAACGTTCTTTTTCTGAGATAAACACGCCTTGACCAGTATCTCAGATACAACAGACTGAAGCTGCTGGAAAAGCAGGGATTCAGTGAAAAGTCACGCTTTCCCGATGGTACTTCCCAGGGTCCCAGCTACGGACCGGCGGGAGCTCACCTGTCCTGCCGTGTCGAGGATCTCGAAGTGCACCATCTCCCCGTCAATGACAGCCACGTGTCTGTAAATCATTTCTGGAGGAGGACAGAGAGAGGCGTGAGAGACGCCCACGGGTACAAGTGACAACCCGGGACGCCTTGAGGCAAGCTGTGCCAGAGAAGCCGATTTGCACCCGCTGCAACCTGCAACCCACGTCTCGAGCTGGTCCTTGCGCCTGGGAAGGGCAGCCCTGTGCCCGGCATCGAGCCCGGCATCTCCGACACGCAGCTGGACCAGCACCCGCACGGCTGGAAGTAAAAGGGCAGCCGTGACCGAAGCGCTGGAGCCAAAAGGGGTGATGGAGCGATGCTTCTGCAGAGCTAGAGGTGCTCAGCAGGAGGGAATGAGAAGCTGGGGTTTGTTTTGAGACGCTGCTCATGCTCCGAACCCAGCCCTTGGCCCAGCCGGCGTTGAACTCCTACTCAGAAGCCGCGGGGAGCGGCTCCTTCCCAACCAGGCAGTAAATGCGGCTGCGAGGTGTATCTGGGCAGCTCTTCCAGCACAGAAACCACTTTGAGCTCCACTAATATCATCGGGCAATAAAAGCCGCCTGCACTCTGCTTAGCAACCGCTCTGGGCTGCTCAGCGGGATGCCTTGCTCCAGGCAGAGGGAGCCCCATGGACACGCCAGGGTCCGTGTGCCCCCGCGGGGCACAAACCCGCTTGGCTGGGCTGTCTACGGGATGACCCGGGTGTCTTCCCCTCCTCCCTGTGCTCCAGGGAACCAAAGCATCGCCCGCCCTGACGAGCGAGGAGCGGGGATGTAGAGGACAGGGGGCAACGGCAGTGGTTTTTCAAGCCAAGCCTCTCCCTCGGGTGCCCTGTGAACCAGCTGGGTTACAGCAACAGAGACTTCCCAAACGTCCGGCCGGGCGGGTGACAGCAGGGGTTAGGCAGAAGGAAGCACAGCCAGCGGCCGGTCGTTTCTGGGATACTTCGGCAGGGACGTGACTTCAGCCCCCAGAAAACCTCAAACCCAAGTGCAACCGAAAACAAACCCCAGAAGACAGGAAGGCGCTACCCACTGCTCCGGTGGCTTGGATACCCCCTCCCCCCTGAAAGCCACTTCCCAGCAAAACTGCTCGAGGATGACTAATCCCGCCGTGCTTCCTTCTGTGACGACGTCCCAGGGGATTTTGCCTGAACGAAACCCCAGGAAAGGAAAAAGGGATTCAAGAGCCAGGAGGTGCCACGACGGCTGGTGGCTCGGCCGTTGCCGGCCTGGTCAAGGAGGAAGAGGAGGGATTACGGTGAGCTGGGAGCGGCGCTGGGTGCACCGGGGTCTCCAGGCTGAGCCAGTGGCAGCAGCGACAGCAGCGAGAAAGGGGATTTCACCTACCGAGGGTTGGGTCGTAGTCGCCAATGAACCTCCTGGTGATGAACCTCACGGTCAGCGCTGTAAGAAACCACAACGAACCCGGTTACGGTCGTCAGCTCAAAGTGCAGAGACATCGGCTCCTCGAGGAGACGGGATGGGGCCTGGCGCTGCCCCCGCCCCACGGGAAAGGGCCGGTGTGGGCACCAGGAGAGCAGCTGCGCTGCAGACCTGGCCCCACGCAGACCAGGTTAGTGCGGGGCTGGTGTCGTGGTTCGACCGCGGCTGCAACGCGGCACCAGCAGCCGCTCGCTCACCTCTCCCTGCTCCAGCGGAGAGAATCGGAGGAAAAGACAAGGAAGCTCATGGGCTGAGGTAAGGACAACTTAATAACTGAATGAATATTACAGTGATGCTAATAATAATGATATACATTACTACTACTACTAAGTAATTGAAATAATGGAAAATAGAAGATATGATACAATTGCTCACCACCCTCGCCCCCCCGACCGACACAGCTGGGTCCCGAGAGCGAGAGTCAGAGCCGGAGCCCGAGAGCGATGGCAGCAGAGTCTGAGCGACCCCACGAGCGACAGCACAGCCGGGAAAGCCACCGACCCCCCAGCTCACCAACGAGCGAGCAAGAAAGGAGTTAACGGGGGGCTCTGAGCCCCCAGCCCACCTCCCGCTTATGTCCCGAGCATGTCGTGCTACGGCATGAAATCCCCTTCGGTCAGTCGGGATTGGCTGTCGGAACTCAGTCCCCCCAACTCCTTGTAGTGAGAAAGTTGGGAACAGGGGCAGGATCAGGAGCTGGGAAAGACCTTGAATTGGTGCCAACACTTCCCAGCACCAGCCAACACCACCCGATCAGGTCTGTTCTCAGGCAAACCCAAACCAGCCTCGCACCAGCTGTGAGGGAAGTTAACTCTCTCCTGACCAAAACCAGCACAGTGGGAAAAGTGTCCTCAAAGGCCCCCAAACATGCCAGGTCACTGCCACGGGCTGGGGGGAGTTGTGACAATGAGAAAAGACTCAATAAAGCAGCAAATTGCCAGATCTTGGTGGAAAAGGTGAGGGTGAAGCAGGCTGGGAAAGGATCGCGGATGCCCAGGGGGTTCATTGGACCGAGCTCGTTACAAACCCTCTTTTCTCCCCCCCGAGTCCTGTGCTCTGCCTCGATTTACCCCCTGCCCGTGTCAGGGGGTGGGGGACTGGGGGAGCTTTAAGGTCCCTTCCAACCCAAACTGTTCTGTGATTCTGTGATTCTATGAACCCCTCCCCGAAAGCGGCAGCGAGCGGTGGTCGGGCTCGGCAGGACGCGGCCACAAGCGCAGACGTTTCCCCGCACGCGGCAGCGGGCGAAGTCCAGGCGGA
>NW_010231719.1:1637-1879 GCF_000690775.1 Eurypyga helias | reverse complement strand
CCAGGAGCCGCAGCCCCCCAGGGGACAGGGACCCTGCTCACCCCACCGTGGGACCGCTGTTACCGGAGGGCGGGTGACAGGAAATCTGTAAAAATAACCAGGGGCCCCCGAGAGGTTTTTTCTGTCCCGTAACCCAACACCCCGGAGGCTGAGGGTTTCTGACTGCGCCGGACAGGTGACAAATGGCCTCGTCCGGCCACTCACACGGGGACAGAACCACTGCCACCTCCCCCAGGCACGAT
>NW_010231719.1:527-1459 GCF_000690775.1 Eurypyga helias | reverse complement strand
GGGCAGCTGCCTGCGCGGTGCTGCACGCCTGTCTGGCTTCATCCCAGCTCCTGCAGAGGCGGGCAGGACCCCAAAAAGCAGCCAGGCATGAAAAAACTAAACTTTTTTAAGAAAAAAAAAAAAGGGGTGCTGGGGCAAGCTGATGGCAGTGCTCCCCCCCCATATCACCCTCCCCCATCCTTTTCTTACGGTCGCTGCCGTGCACGATCTGGAAGTTCTTCACAGAGGCGTGGGTGACCCGGCCATGGAAGTTGAGGACGTAGGACTGGGTCTCGTCGTTCCACACCGGCGCCTTGTTGTGCAGCTCGATCACGTTGTCCATGTTTTTGTTCTGCCATCGCATCAGGAGGCCGTCGTTATCCTGGGGAGGGCAAGAGAGGGAAGAGAAGAACCCCTCGCCAGAGCCCTGCCACCCCCCCATGGCGTGCCCAAGGGGATGCCCTGTAGCAGAATCCAGCTGGGAGATGGGATCCAGCGCAGAGAAGATACAGACACCACGTCTGCCACCTCCCCGGGTGGTGCCTTGAGTTTCAGGGACACCCGAAATCCTCTCCATGCCCTCAGATGGGTAAAATCCAAGGTGAACCCCAGCAATTCAAGCCCCCAAGGATGTTCTCTCAGTCTGGCGCCTGACTTACGTTTCGGGGCCGGATGGGCACCCTCTCGTTGTCGGCATTCATCCCGGGGATGATGACCGTCATCTTACGGGGCCCTTTGAACCCTAAAACGTTGGTCTCCTGCAAGAGAAACCCCGTCCCTAAAACCAGCGACCACCACAGGCTGCAGCCCCTCGGGGATGGATCCATCGTGCATCTCTGCACCCCCCTAGGGCAGTCGCCCAGCGAAGGGGTGCAGGTCTGGACCCCCCTCACTGCCTGCCCGGGCGGTCCCGGGGTGGGGGGCGCTCCCCACATCGCTGCTTACGTAAACCA
>NW_010231719.1:0-247 GCF_000690775.1 Eurypyga helias | reverse complement strand
GGCAAGAGAACCCCCGTCCCTAAAACCAGCGACCACCACAGGCTGCAGCCCCTCGGGGATGGATCCATCGTGCATCTCTGCACCCCCCTAGGGCAGTCGCCCAGCGAAGGGGTGCAGGTCTGGACCCCCCTCACTGCCTGCCCGGGCGGTCCCGGGGTGGGGGGCGCTCCCCACATCGCTGCTTACGGAAACCACGGCTGAGAGCTCCTGCCGCACGTTGGACCAGTCGGCGTTGGCCCGGTGGGGG